>NC_083777.1:16144504-16259504 GCF_963514075.1 Conger conger | reverse complement strand
AACTAATAGCTATAATGACCTCATTGTGCGCTCCAATAGTGTCTGTATGATGTCAGTCTATTTTTGACTAATGCATCCTCCTGTTTCTGGCGAGGGAACAAGAACTTTTTTTTTTCCCCTCCTAAGCTCAGCAGCCTAAGAAAGCTGCGATTGGTGTTTTACATGGTTATGTAACAGCATATTTCACATGTCTCCCCGCGCTGCTTCTCCGCTTAGATTTCAACAAAAGGCAGAAACGTACTTTCTCCAAAACGAAAACAGTCAGTGTTTACCACCGATAATCTAACTGCGCATCAACATTTTCCATTTACGGGGGTAAATCAGTCGGCATTTGAAAAGGAGCATGCTTTAATTTACCGAACGCTGTACTCAGGGGGGCTGATGTATAATGTTTTTTTAAGTCTAAACAAACGCTTTCCCTGGGTTCCATGAAAACTGTTCTCCCACTTGAGTCTCCACGGGTGTGACTTCTGGTTTCTATGTATGTCCAACCACAGTGCCGGTTTTTTTTGTATAGTTTCTTAAATTACCATTTGCGTTTTTGAAATAATTTTCTGTTGTTTCGAAAACATTTTTTTCTTTTTATTTAACTCATATTATTCATAGCCACTCCTTCCCCTATGTGTTAAATGTGGTCCCTATAGAATTCAGATAGAGTTTAAATAACATTAATTAACACATATTACTGTGTATTCTTTTCAATTGATATTCACTTTTTACAGAATGCTTTAATATCTCCATTTGATCCATGGGAAGCCGGAGTGTGGAGGGCCCTCAGTGGGGAATGGGAGTCAGGTCTGGTCGGTTGGTGTTTGTGTTCTGCGGTGGTGGAGTCAGGTCTGGTCGGTTGGTGTTTGAGTTCTGCGGTGGTGGAGTCAGGTCTGGTCGGTTGGTGTTTGTGTTCTGCAGCGGTGGAGTCAGGTCTGGTCGGTTGGTGTTTGTGTTCTGCGGTGGTGGAGTCAGGTCTGGTCGGTTGGTGTTTGTGTTCTGCGGTGGTGGAGTCAGGTCTGGTCGGTTGGTGTTTGTGTTCTGCAGCAGTGGAGTCAGGTCTGGTCGGTTGGTGTTTGTGTTCTGCGGCGGTGGAGTCCGGTCTGGTCGGTTGGTGTTTGTGTTCTGCAGCGGTGGAGTCAGGTCTGGTCGGTTGGTGTTTGAGTTCTGCGGTAGAGCCCGGTCCTCTGTGCCCGGTCAGTGAGAGCTGGGCTGCCGGACGTTAAGAAGCGCTCATCCCCTCTCTGACACGCTGGATAAATATCAGACGATATTTAAAGGGCCTGTAAAGTCCCGTGGTGAGGATTCATGGGCCTCGTTCTCCTCCTTCCCCGGGTGATTTACGCCCCGCGGAGGCCCGGCCCTGCCTCTCTGTTTTGGGGTGGGTAGGGTGGGGTTAACGTTTCCCCTCTCGGGCGGTCCTCCGCTCCCTTCCCCGGGGCGGGGGGCGCGCTTTTGTTCCCGATTTCATGCTATCAGAGGAGCTGCATGTTTTCCTGCGCAAAGTTGTCAGGGGCATAAAAGCTCCGGAGTGGGGTCACATTTAGGGGGATGAGCATGAAATCTGGGGGTAAAACGTATGACAAAGCCCACCCACTTGATGGTTGCCTAGCACGGCGTAGCCCCAGTCAAGCGGGGCCTAGCCTTAGTACCTTTACCACCCCCCCCCAAAACACCTCCTCTTCTCCTGGAGTCGCACCACAGACCTCCCCCCCGCTACGGACAAGCACATCATTTAGATGAAATGGGGCAAACAAACACAGGGGGCGTAAAATGAATCATTGTGCTTTGTGTGAGCCCAAGGCATTGTGGTCCGGACCCTTTCACACTGTACACTGAGAGAGGGAGAGAGAGAGAGGGGGAGAGAGAGGGGGAGAGAGGGAGAGAGAGAGAGAGAGAGAGAGAGGGAGGGAGAGAGAGAGAGAGAGGGAGAGAGAGGGTGAGAGAGGGTGGGGGGAATGCCAAGGCCCTTCTAAAAAAAGGAGTGAAGCACTTTTTCTGGACTCTGCACCCCTGTGGCATAACTCAGGGCTGCCTTTCAGAAGTCAGGGGTCCTTTATTCAGCATGTTATTTTAACTGAAATAATTGACCTTTTTAACAGGGGAGTGAAAAAAAAAAACGTTTTTTTAACCCCCAATTTATTTATTATATCTGTGTAAAGTTCTCTTTTTCCCGCAGTGGACTCGAATGGCAGTAATTGTGCTGTCAATGGGGCCGTGATGTATTTTATGTGTGCAGATATAATAGATAGTGTGCAGTGGTTTATTAGTGTAAAGGCCTGGATTAAGGTGTCATTATGTGGTGCGGCGCGGTCGTATTGATCAGGCCGGTAATGAAGTGGAGCCGTTACAGCCGTTTAGCGGATCCCTCTGATGGCTGATCCGGGCTCTTATGTCCTCTGATTGAGCCCTCTGTTAGTGAGCCTGTGATAAGGCCCTCACCCGCCAGCCCTCAGCATGCAAACTACACTCCCTCTCAGGTTCACTTCAAACTTCACTCCCTCTCAGGTTCACTTCAAACTACACTCCCTCTCAGACTCACTTAAACTACACTCCCTCTCAGACTCACTTCAAACTACACTCCCTCTCAGCCTCACTTCAAACTACACTCCCTCTCAGACTCACTTCAAACTACACTCCCTCTCAGCCTCACTTCAAACTACACTCCCCTCAGGCTCACTTCAAACTACACTCCCCTCAGACTCACTTCAAACTACACTCCCTCTCAGACTCACTTCAAACTACACTCCCCTTCAGACTCACTTCAAACTACACTCCCTCTCAGGTTCACTTCAAGCTACACTCCCTCTCAGGTTCACTTCAAGCTACACTCCCTCTCAGGTTCACTTCAAGCTACACTCCCTCTCAGGTTCACTTCAAGCTACACTCCCTCTCAGGTTCACTTCAAGCTACACTCCCTCTCAGGTTCACTTCAAGCTACACTCTCCCTCTCTTCAGTGTCCATAGGAAAGGAGTGTCTGTAGGAAACTAGTGTCTGTAGGAAACCAGCGTCCATAGGAAATGACATTGGCTCTGCGATGATGGAATTACAGAGAGCGGACAATTTTGCACAAAGTAGTGGGTGGAGGCGGAGGTCTGATGTTTCAGACGTGTATCTGAGAAACAGAAATCCGTTGAGTTATTTGTTTTCTTTAGTCGAGAAGCCATCTTGATTCTGTAGTTCCCTGTCGACAATGGGGGAGCTACAAAGCGTGAACGGTTTCGGAACAAATGAGTCGATAAGCATTAGAATACCTTTTAGCATCCATTCGTAGGGAAAGAAAGTTGTGTTGAAATGCGTTTTATTGCCTTGGGGAGAGCCTGAGAAAGCCTGCATGTTAAACAGTCTTGTGGACATCTGCTGCGACTGGTTTTGAGCGGCTGACTTAAAGCAGCAGTGGGGAGGTGGGGTGAGTTTGGGGATTAAATCTTTGCTTGGCCTCTCTTTGTACAGGTGGCAGCCCAATGCTTCCTGCCTAGTGTACTGTTCAGTGCAGCCCCTCCGTCAGAGACACAATGAGGCATCTGCTGGCCTTCCAGGAGAGAGAGGGGTGTGTGTGTGTGTGGGGGGGGGGTGTGTGGGTGTGATTTCTATATACATTTGTGTGTTTCTATATGCATCTGTAATGTATATGCTTTTATGAGTGTGTGTGTGTCGGTGTGTTCCATATTTGTATTTGTGTGTTTCTTTATGTGTGTGTGTGTTTCTGTGTGTTTGTTAGATTCTGTGTGTGTGCGTGTGTGTGTTTCTGTGTGTGAGTCAGTCAGTGTGTGTGTTTTAGTGTGTAGGTTTCTGTGTGTGTGTGTGTGTGTGTGTGTGTGTGTGTGTTAGTGTGTATATTTCTCTGTGTGTGTGTAGGTTTCTGTATGTGTGTGGTATTGTGTAGGTTTCTGTGTGTGTGTGTGTGTGTGTGTGTAGGTTTCTGTATGTGTGTGTGTGTGTGTGTGTGTGTGTGGATGTGTGTGTGTTAATGTGTAGGTTTCTGTGTGTGTGTGTGTGTGTGTTAGTGTGTAGGTTTCCGTGTGTGTGTGTTTGTGTGTGTGTGTGTGTGTAGGTTTCTGTGTGTGTGTAGGTTTGTGTGTGTGTGTGTGTGTGTGTGTGTGTGTAGGTTTGTGTGTGTGTGTGTGTGTGTAGGTTTCTGTGTGTGTGTGTGGGGTCAGCAGGGTTAAAGTGATGAATTTTTATAGGGCTGTTCTCAGTGTCTTAGCTCTGTCCCTTTCTCTGTGCGCTGCACTGACTCTGAAAGAGAACCAAGCCGGTCAATTTGTCCTGCAGGAGCGTCTGAATGGGGGAGCAGATGAGTTAAAAACCGGGGAACACACACACACAGGCCCTTTCCTGTGCCCACACCCCCACTCTGTTGTGTGGGGATGATTTGTGGCCTGTCCATTATCCGTTTTGCGAGGACAAATGCGTTTTACTGGGACCTGACGGTAACATGGGGCGGAATGGCAGTTAGGGAGGCCCGTCATTGTTTTAGAGAAGGTTCCCAGATGTTATGTGCAGCAGATAAATAGTGCCGCATTATCATTACCTTGCGCCCTTCTCTCGGTTCGCTGGAGAGTGCGGGGTGCGGAGGGACCCCCAACAGCGTCGCCCCGCCCCGCTGCGGCCCCAGGTCCCTGTAAAACGCTGTCGGGGTGCAGGGGGGTGACCAGGGCTCCAGTCCTCCCCGATTCTCCATCAGGGTGGGGTTTAATACACATGGTGGTGAAATGTTCGACATTCTCCCAACGCTCAGTAAAAGTTCTCTCTCCCCCCTTCCCCCAGTGCCTGCTGAGTCGGCTAATCTGGAACGGTACAGGTTGACCCGCTCCCAAATTCTTACCCCATCACCTGCTCTAGTCAGGACTCCCGTTAAACGGGATTAATTGGCGTGGGGAGCTTTGTACAGTTGCGCTGTGGCAGGCCTGGGCACCCTGGAGTACGGGGGGGGGGGTCAGGAGTGATTTAGAGTCATTCCTGTGTCATGGCTGTCGGGGAGGTTTGTCCCGGCGGACAGACAGATGTCTCAATCGCGTGGGCAGAGGCACGGTGCCCACGGCTGCCAGGGCTGGCACTGCCCGAGCTGGCTGGCACCCGTCTGCGTGGCGGCGGGGAGGGGGGGATAATGGCGCACTGTAGCCGGGGCCTACAGAGAGGGCAACTCCCGTCCCGACTGAGGCAACACAGACCCATTTAACCCCCCCCCCCCCCAGTCTACGGGAACCAGGGAGCCCTACTCCAGCTATCCTAACACCCCCCCTCCCCAGGTTCTGATCGCCCCGCTCCAAACACACACAATGCGTTATTATCTTCAGCCAGGGCTGCCCTGGTGACTGCAGACACAGCCAGTGAGAGTGAGGGTGTTGTGGGGCCTGCAGCGTGGTGAGGGATCTGTACTGTCAGGTCCTGAATTCACACACCCGGACAGGTACAGAGGAGTCTGCCATTCAGTGGTTAAACTGCACACAGACTCACACACACGCACACACACACGCACACACACATACACACACACACACACACACAGACACACATATACATACACACACACACACACACACACACACAGACACACATATACATATACACACACACACACACACACACACACAGACACACATATACATACATACACACACACACACACACACACACACACACAGACACACATATACATACACACACACACACACACACACACACACACACACACTCACACAAACGTGCACCTACACAAAGGCACACACACAGACTTATTAAAAAACATACACATTTTATTGTAAAAGTACTGTATTTCTATAAGGTGTGTTTACATGAGCACTGTAAAGGTGATGGGGGTGCTGTAGGGTGGGGTGTGGAACGTTTAGGGGGGTTGAGAACCTGAAGTATGCATTTCCGCGGACAGCGTTGTGAAAGCTTGTGTGTGAGTCTGGTGTTTGAGCAGGGACTTTTGGAGATCCTGTTTGCTGCACCGAAGCAGGAGGATCCAGAACAATCAAATGAGGGGGGGTGGGGGTTTGTGTGAGTAGGGGGGGGGCTTTGATGTGGAACAGATTGCTTTAACCCCTCTCTTTTAAAAGAGAATAGGATCTTCTGTGAAACATCTGGAGCACTCTGGCCTATGCACCCTGCCTTTCCTTATGGCTGAGGGGGTTGGAGGGTGAGATTATCCCCCAAATTAGGCTGGGTCAAGGGACCCCCCCACCCATTCCCTGCACCCCCAAATCTGGTCCACACCCAGGCCTCTGAAGTCCCTCAGCCTCGGAAAATGCACCCAGCTTCGAGTTGTTTATTCCTCTCCTCCCTCCCTCCCTCCCTCTCTCTCTCTCCCTCCCTCCCTCTCTCCCTCCGTCGGGCCCTGACAGCTGTTATTTCCCGTCCTCGAGTAACGAATGAAAAGTCAATTCCTCTCAGATGAGCTTGGTTAACATCGTTTCAGGGGCAACAGTAACATGCTCAGATGTAACTGGACTCGAGCCACGCAGCGCTTTGATCTGCGTGCCTCGGGCTTCCTGAAAGGGGGGCTCCATTACCGTAGCGTTTCTAACAGTCGGAGATCTGCTGGGTTAACCGTGTCTTCACAGAACACGCGGTCCCCCCTGGCACCGGGGCTAACCTCTCTCCGCAGATCAGGAGCAGTAAGCGAAGACATGGGGCTCCAGTTAATCGTGCTTCGTTAGGGTTGGCGTGATTACAGGAGCGCAGGAGGGACGGCTGTTTTAACCCCCGGATGATGCGTCTCCCCTGAGGCCCGGCGGCGCCTGATTGATCAGTGACACGGTCGCTCAGCTGCCACTGACCGGCGAGGGAGTTTAGCGGCGCGCTCGCGTGACGGACTGCTCAATCACAGGCCGATCGACCGGGCCAGGGCCCAGCTGCTCAGACCGTACATGTCGGTCCACTTATTAGTCCGAACGCACGAGAGCAGTACAGCAGAGTAACGGTTGTGGAACAGATTCTAACTCGCAGGCTGTTCGTCCAGTTCGCAGGTGTGGCACTGCTGTTGGACCCTTGAGCAAAAGCGCTGAACCTGAATGGCTTTAGTTGGTCTCCGTCTGTGTAAATGGGTTTCATGTAAGTTACTCTGCGTGGGTGTGTGTCCTAAACACATTAATGGAGTTCAAGGAAAGAGCCTGGGTTGAAGCTTGTTGCCAGGCAGCAGTGAAGTATTATGGGTAGGGAACTGAGCTTTTAACCTAAAGGTTGCAGGTTCCATATCCCATTGTACCCTGAATCGCTTCCGTATGCGTAGCATGAACACCGTGTAAAAAGACGAAATCTTGTGTCGCTCTGGATGAGAACGTCTTGTACAGGCCACTAATGTAATACAATAGCACTGCCTCAGTCTATTCATCCACATACAGACAAGAAAACACCACAGAGTGTAGTCATTTGGGCATTGGACCCTGCAGCGTAGGAGCAAATGTTCGTGATCAAGGTGAATAGAGAGTCTTTTTTCCTCGGCGGTCTTTTGCAGGCTAGCGCTCTGATCGTGTTTTTATTCGTCTTGTAAACGGCTCAATAAAACATGCCAAAAAGGGGGGGGAAACCGAAAGAGGAATTCTGTGACAGAGTTTACAATGACAGGAGGAAACGGGGAATGCAAAGCAGGAGGGGCATTGTGGACCGGTGGCCGGTCTCCCTGGGCTCAGCTTTGACAGGCACTAAAAGTGGCCAAAGGCCGGGGGGCGTCGGGGATGGGGGGGGTGTAGTGGGGTGTCCATCATTTCTGACAAGTGACTTTGACCCCCCCGTCCCAGAACTGGCAATCACTTTGCAAAGGGCTCCGGCCACTGGATTATGAGAATAATTTTAACATGAATGGCCAAACCATTTCTGTAACCTAAAACTATGGTATTTCATTTAAATAAGCTGTGCATTTGGCCACCGGGAGATTTCTGGTTGGCTGAGTTTGGGATTCGCGAAGCTGACTTGGTTGTGTGTGTGTGTGTGTGTGTGTGTGTGAGGGGGGGGGGGGGGGGGGGTGGAGACTAAGACTCTGAAAAGAATTAGAAATGCCGAACGCTTCTAAAAGTCAGTAACTGGAAAGACCCATTTCAATAAGACACTTTTTCCCCCTCCTCTGGTCCCTCTTTCTCTCACTTCAGGCACATTTAAGGGGGTGTCTGAGTGTCTCTTTATTCTCCAGGGTGAATTTGCAAAAAGTTTGCAAAAAACTAAAACAAAACTGTAACTATAGCAATAGCAAAAATGAAAGATTTTCAGAGCTTTTTTTTTTTGGTTTGGTTTCATTTTTCATCAGCCAGGATGCTACAATGACTTTGTGACAGGAAAGGGTAACCGCATCCCCCCCCCCCCCCGCGAGTCTCTCATTGCCCTATTCACTCCAGAAATCTGCTTAAGCCCTCTAAGCGCATTAGCATGTGGATGCAGAAGCACTGCATTGACCCTGTGTTTGGAGGCTCTAAATGAGTGAAAGATGGAGCGATTTGTTGGGGCTTTAGACACCGGGAGGGCTCTTCCACTTTGAGTTGCAGCGGGTGTTTGTTCTAATCTGGTGCGCCGTTTCAGGCAAGCAGAGCTCATTTGTGACATTTCAGTCTAAAGAGCTCCCCCCCCCCCTACCCCTCCCGTATATTGGCTTGACCTGTTTGACTAATCTGTGCTTTGAATTGGAATCAGCCAAAGTCCCCAGCGACGCGCTATGGGAACCGCTGGCCACAGGGATTATCTGATTCAACTGTCTTCAAACACAGATGGTCCAATGTTTAACTAATTGTTAAAAGAGTCCACAAAAGGGAATTTAACCCCGCGGCGGACCCTGAAGGTCAGGGGATGTATCCCCCCGATAAAGACAGTGAAAGTGAGAGCCCCGCGCTCTTTTTCTGGGCTTCCTCGCAGTGTTTGAAAGTCTTGGCATCGTTTAGTTTTTTTGTGAAGTATGTTTGACACATCCTTTTAGAGAGGTGTGTGTGTGGGGGCGGGGGGGGGGGGGGCATCGTGCGGTTGCATTGGAGGGGGTGGGGAGGCAGCCATGATGGGGCGTGGGGGTGGGGAGGCAGAAAAATCTGGTGCTGTAAAATGTTAATATTCCTTTATTCAGGATTTATGCTTCTGTTTCTGTTTTCGCCCAAAAAAATGCCTGACATTAAAAATATCAAAATAGAGGGTGTAGGGCCTAAATAATTGGGCCTGAGTAACACATTTTCTGTGTGCTTAGCACTAGGTAATTGGCCCACTCCTGGTGGTGATGTGCAGGGGCTTTAATTTAATTATTGTAACCCCTGGAATTGAACCTGCGGATAACACACCCCCCTCCCTGCCCCGCAGAGTCTGTGCTCCTCTGCTACAATGCAGACTGTCAGAGCAGCGGACACCAACGAAGTCGACAAGTTAATATTCCGGGAGATGGACAATGATCGCAAGGTAACGGCCCACACTATCTTTCCCTCTCTCTCTCTTTCCCTCTCCCTCCCTCCATCTCAAACACTCTTGCTGTCTCTTTCTATCTCTCTCTCTCTCTCGCTCTCACACACACACACACACACACACACACACACAGACACACACGCACACACAACACAAGGACATCGAACAGGGGCTGACAGTGATTGAAATGAGTGGTATTAGTCCAACATGCATCAATAGGAATCATTTATGTCGCCACAACCTTTGCACAAAATTTGTCTGGCTTGAGAAGAGAGGAGATTTTTGCATTTCTATGGAATGTAATGTAATAACTTCCATGTTTTCTCTCATGGAAAATTGAGAATCTGAAGGGTTATTTACAGGTCACATGGAGTACTTGTTGGACAGGATGTTGACATGCTGTGTTATAAAAATATAATTATTAATCTCCTCTCATTTATCTTCTCCTTTTCTAGGTCGTTCTTCAACTCGAAAAGAAGCTTTTTAGTTATATTAACCAAGATGTTTTCCGGGAAAACAATGGAACCCCGGTAAGCTTCGGTTTCGACATTCTTTCCGTAAGCACCAACGCCTCAAAGACATCCATTTTAAAAGTGACAGAAAAGGAGAAAGGAGAGGTTGTGCTGTAAGGAAACGCGCTGAAATGCAGATAAAAAGACGGCGTGCACAGCTCGGTCTTTCACCGAGAGCCTGTCGGAGGGGCGCAGACGCCCCCCGCGGTCCCCCCCGGGTCAGACGTCTCTTTAATGCGCTCCCAAACAGTCCATGGCAGGATATCACATCAGATTATCTGCACTGTCTGCGGTGAAGAGACCCTCAGACGCTCCCGATTAAGCCCTCCGGCCTGACCGCGCGTTTCACTTCAGCCCGGGGATACCTCACCGGAGAGAGGGTAAGAAACACGCGGAACGCAATCAGGACCCGTTAATAAAGCCCCGCGCGTTAGACGCAAACTCCCCTCCTCCCCGCCCCCCCGCCTCCGACGGGGCGAATCAGAACCGGCGGCCGGCTTTCGTTCCGCGGGAGAGCGCGGGAGAGCGCTCGACACATCCGCTGCACGCGGGGAGATGAATGACTTTGTGAGCAATCGGAGATAATCTAATCGTCATGGTCTAGTTAAACACACAGTGTTGTGATCCTTATAAAACAAACTACCTTTCCAGAAGGATAAATGTCTCTTACGCCCAGTAAAAAAAAAAAAAGAAAAAAAAAAAATCCATGGCATCCTTCATCAACCACTAGACTTGTACCGTCTTGACAGAAATTTAATTCCGGCCGGCTCTTGAAAATAATTATTGTATTTTGAGAGGAGTAATCATTGCTTAGGACATGATTGAATGTGTCCATGCCTATTGACTTTTGGTATGATTTATAGGTTTGTTTAGTCGATATTCCCATCGAAATTGTATAATTAATTATCCGCGGGGCTGTCAGGTGCGGAGGATGGAGTGCTCTGATGAGTATTTGGGAAGATTAAATTTTCCCCGCCGCGTGGGGGGGTGGAGACGGGGGTTTGGGCGGGCGGTGGGGGGGGGTTGGGGGGGCTGGCTGGTCAGAGAGGGCTTGGCGTGCCCGTGCGCTGAGCCCAGCCCGTCCTGTCCTGTCCCATCTCGCTCTGGCGATTGATTTTGTTTCAGTATCTCTTTATTTGAACTTTATCTGTGTGGTGTCTGGCGCGGGCCGGGCGGGATGCGAGTGATGAACCGTCCTGCTGGGGGGCGGGAGAGGCGGCGCCCTGCCCTGACTGCTCAAGCAGCACGCCCCCCTGCTCCGTGCCTTACCTGTCACGCCGACGCCGCTTCTAAATAAAATTCTGACCTCACGGCGCTGTGATGTTTTACTGTAGGACCGGCCCTGCGTCTCGCACCTGCCTTTTCTTCCTCACTCAGCCCTATCGATTACCACTTAAAAACAATAGCTCCTCTCTCTCTCTTCCCCTCTCTCACTGTTTCTCTTCCCTTCTGTCCCTATCCCTCTCTCCCTCTGTCTCTTTCCCCTTCTCACTGTTTATCTCTCTCTGTCTCTCTTCCACTCTCTCACTGTTTCTCTCTCTCTCCCTCTCTCTCTCTCTGTCTCTTCCCTTCTCTCCCTATCCCTCTCTCCCTCTGTCTCTTTCCCTCTCTTCCTGTTTATCTCTCTCTGTCTCTCTTCCCCTCTCTCACTGTTTCTCTCTCTCTCCCTCTCTCTCTCTGTCTCTTCCCTTCTCTCCCTATCCCTCTCTCCCTCTGTCTCTTTCCCTCTCTCCCTGTTTATCTCTCTCTGTCTCTCTTCCCCTCTCTCCTTCTCTCCCTCTCTTTCTTCCCCTCTCCCCCTCTCTCTTTCCCTCTTTCTCTCTGTCCCTCTTCAGCTCTCTCCCTATCCCTCTCTCTCTCTGTCTCTTTCCCTATTTCTCTCTCTGTTTCTCACTCTGTCTTCCTCTGTCTCTCTCTCCCCCTCTCTCTATTTGGAAAAGGCTCACTGCACACCAATAACAAATATGTGAACACTGAAATTGGTAGAGGAGTTTCTTTACTTGCTTTCTGGGTAATTATTACTGTAAATATAATGACACTTGACAAAAAAAAAAAGGAATAATCAGCTATTTCTTTTCACCGTTTTTTCAATGCTGACGTTTGGAACATTCTGCTGAACCCCACAGGGCTGCGTTTCTGTAAAATCCCACCCAGTTGGTGACACGGGGCAGGGTCGATGTCTTCTGTGTTTGCCTGGACCGAGACCCTCATCCCCCTGGCCCCTCCACTCCCAATAGCACGATCTGGCCTCCGCACTAAATAATGAACATCTCACAAACACAGGGAAAAATATGGCCCCGCAATGAAAGCACAGTGAGGAGGCTTAAAAAATTAAATTAAATGACCTCTGACCCCCTCCCGTCCATTATTGATGGCTTCAATGGCAGCAGGTGTTGTCAGGGAGGGATTTGACAACTGATAAATCAAAGCACAATTACGTCTCCGGACGGATCGGCGGAGCGCTTCCGGAAGACGCTGGACCGCGAGGCTTTTCACACCTTGTGCAGCAAATCCCCCGTCCACAATAAACCAGCCGCCCGTGATTTAGGTGCTGCCGTTTATTGGAACGAAGCAAGAAATCTGACCAAATGCCGTTTTGGGCACTTTTTCATTTTTTTTTTATATTTTATTTTATTTTATTAGATATGTCCGCGGTTCAAGACGTCGGGGCCGCTCCTGGGCTCCGGCCACGAACTTCAAGGTCATTTCTTACTGATAAACTACGGCAGCTTTATAACGCAATGAGCCCTTGAGCCTGTATAAGCAGTGTTATTGCCACTGGCCCATCAGAGCTGCAAATCATTCTGCTTAATTGACCTGGGATGAAATGTAGTGTGTAATTTCAGCCCGTGGGTTTTCGCCGTCGCCCTGAATGAATTACTCAACCCTCACCTACGGCTTAAGCACATCACGGACCGCAAATGCTTTTTGCCCTCTCTCTTTTTCCCCCCTCTTTTTTTTCTTCTTTCCATCTCTTTGAAAAAAAATATTGTTCCTGGCGGTGCGCTCGCTCGTGACGCGTTGTGAAAGGCGGCCCCGCTGATTTTACTGAGCGGTGGAGAGGAGCGTGTTCTGTAGAGCGGTGGAGAGGAGTGTGTTCTGTAGAGCAGTGGAGTGTGTTTTGCAGGTTGGTGGAGAGGAGTGTGTTTTGCAGGGCAGTGGAGTGTATTTTGTAGCGCAGTGGAGTGTGTTTTGCAGGTTGGTGGAGAGGAGTGTGTTTTGCAGGGCAGTGGAGTGTATTTTGTAGCGCAGTGGAGTGTGTTTTGCAGGTTGGTGGAGAGGAGCGTGTTTTGTAGAGCAGTGGAGTGTATTTTGTAGCGCGGTGGAGTGTGTTTTGCAGCGCGGTGGAGTGTGTTTTGCTGGGCAGTGGAGTGTGTTTTGTAGCGCGGTGGAGTGTGTTTTGCAGCGCGGTGGAGTGTGTTTTGCTGGGCAGTGGAGTGTGTTTTGTAGCGCGGTGGAGTGTGTTTTGCAGCGCGGTGGAGTGTGTTTTGCAGCACGGTGGAGTGTGTGTGGCGCGGTGGAGTGTGTGTGGCGCGGGGTGGAGTGTGTGCGGCGCAGTGGAGTGTGTGTGGCGCAGTGGAGTGTGTGTGGCGCAGTGGAGTGTGTGCGGCGCAGTGGAGTGTGTGCGGCGCGGGGTGGAGTGTGTGCGGCGCGGGGTGGAGTGTGTGCGGCGCGGGGTGGAGTGTGTGCGGCGCGGGGTGGAGTGTGTGCGGCGCGGGGTGGAGTGTGTGTGGTGGAGTGTGTGTGGCGCAGTGGAGTGTGTGTGGCGCAGTGGAGTGTGTTTTGCAGCGTGGTGGAGTGTGTGTGGTGGAGTGTGTGTGGCGCGGTGGAGTGTGTGTGGCGTGGTGGAGTGTGTGTGGTGGAGTGTGTGTGGCGCGGGGTGTAAGCGCAGTCGCTCCATTGCTCGCGGTACAGGCTCTCCCCTGACCCGGCCGGCAGAGTTTGATGAATGCCTGACGCCTGGCCTCCTGACCCGCCCCACGCTTCACTCGCCCTCCACACCCCGAGCAATGACCGCCGCTCTGCCCCACACGCGTGTGCACACGCTCTACCCCACACGCTCTGCCCCACACGCGTGTGCACACACTCTACCCCACACGCTCTGCCCCACACGCGTGTGCACACGCTCTGCCCCACACGCGTGTGCACACGCTCTACCCCACACGCGTGTGCACACGCTGACACGCTCACCATGCACACATATCTACATGTGCATTCCTGTTCTCACTCACTCAGGCATCATGCTCATATTCAGATGCACACACACACTCATACAAATATTCACACACACACACACACACACGCCTACACACACATACACATACACATATTCACACACACCCACACACACATACACATATTCACACACACAGTCACACACACACACACACACACATATACATACACATATTCACACACACAGTCACACACACACACACACACACACACATATACATACATACATTCACACACACATAGTCATGCACACACACATACATGCGCATACACACACTTGATTATTCATATGCACTTGTATTTTTATTACTCACACATACATAAGCTTGCTGTCACACACACACAAACTTTGATTTATGGATTCATGTTCTCAGGCAAAGGATCTGTTTTTCAATCATACACTTCCGTGCACAAATGTACAGACAGGCACACAGACACTCAGTTTATCTGAACCAACATTTCCATCGACTGCTGATCCTGACTGAAACTCAAACCTATTAACAGTGTTTAATCTGAACACAACATGGACACACCCTGGCTGATAACCACAAAACCATTACCGTACACTTCTCAAATACATATTCACTTCGCTCAAAAACCGTTTTACTGCATCAGCCCATCGGAAATACGAGCCGATCAATAGTATCGATTACATGTATATTTCTCCCCCAGAGAATAGCCCCTGGTGCCAGCTAAAGCGTGCTTCACGTCTTGTTTAGGCTGCACAAATGACAGGCACATGCTGGGCTGATGTAATTGAGACAGGATGGGTTTGTGTGAATCATCGTGTGTACGAGCTCATGGCGTTTTATGATGAAGCCGTCAGGTCCCCGCGTCTGCCGCTGTGTTTTCGTTTGTTCTGCGCGTTTCTTAATTGGGTTTTGGGTGGGGCCCCTATAGGGACCGGGCCCCTGCCCTTTGGGAGGTCCCTGGGTACCTGCTGACAGGGTGTGGAGGCACTGATGCAGGTGTATCTGCTACCTGTGCTTCTCACAGATAATTAATGTGTACAAGTAGCTGCTAATTGCACTTCTCGCTGATGATTTATGAGGTTTGTGGGACGGGGGGGGGGGGGGGGGGATCATCGAAACGCAATCTGGGCGGCAGCAGCTCACACACAACCGAGCGGTGCATCTGGGAGAGGAGACATGATTGATGAAGAGCGCCGGAAAACACCGCTGCCACAGAAACCAGGGTTACCCCGAAAAGCACCCCCCCCACCCATCCCAATACACATCACCCATCTACCCTTCTACCCCGTCCTGCATGGGGACCAGGGCAGGACTGCTGGTGTTGGACTGAACCGAACACAACAAACACACACTCACACACACACGGTTAAATTATATTACTAAAAAAGAAGTGAAGAAATTAATCCTGTTTGTTTTGTATTCTCTCCCTCTCTCTCTCTCTCTCTCTCTCTCTCTCTCTCAGCTGTTAGAGTACGACAGAGAGCTGTCAGTATTTAAGGACCGTCTGAACGAGCTGGAGATCTCCTTTCCTCCCAGGTGTGGACATTTTCTCAACCTTTGCCTCCGATTTCCCTGCAATGTGTTACTCAGGGGTATGTGTTCTGAGTGTGAACGTGCTGGTTGCAGGTTTGGTAAAGGGTGCTTTTTGGCACTTCACTAGACTCCGTGAGTCAGGAAAGCACTGTGAAGCAGGACTTAAGGTGCACCAGTAGAGCTGCCAATCAAAGGTTTCCTTGGGCTGATCTATTGTGACATCATAGCCATTTTCGCAGCCAGGATTGGTGCAATGTGTAGAACTGTGGTGTGATTTAACACAGCAAATCAGGGAACAGAACCAGTTCTGATGACGTGCACAGCAGTGTGGTATGTGTGGAAAGAAATGTACTTGTTTATTTTGTTTTACATTTATTTTCTTTTTTTCTTTTTTATACCCCGAACTACTATGAAGTTTGGAATCCCTCTTAGTGTCCTTTCATAGGTGACTCAGTATCACATATAACTCAAGGCCGAGTAGGTCATTGCAGTGATAAGAACCAGTGAAGTCCCAGTTGTTTAACAGCTGATGGACATAGTGGGGGTGATCTTTGGCTGCTGGTGTGGCTGTGGCTGTGGCTGGGTATGACTGTGGCTGTGGCTGTGGCTGTGGCTGTGGCTGTGGCTGTGGCTGTGGCTGTGGCTGTGTGTGTGTGTGTGTGTGTGTGTGTGTGTGTGTGTGTGTGTGTGTGTGTGTGTCAAACGCGGTGATGGCTCTGACTTCCTTGAACGTCCCAGGCCCACAGATTTCAGCTGCACTAATATTCAACTAACATTCTCGATGTAACAAATTGAGGAAACGTCCTCATTATCTTGCTTTTTTCCCCTTGCGTTTGTTGACTGTTGATGGTGGTTGCATGAGGTGCAGGGTGGGGAACGGTGCACTGAACGGGGGGGACCTCCACGTTAAACCGTGACGGAGAAACGCGTCCTCCCGCATTCTGCTTTCTCCTCCTCAAACAAATGAATTTGCAATTAGCCCTTTCAAAAAAAAAAAAAGGGAAGAGAAGAAGAGAAAAAAACGAGTGCAAACAAGCGAATTGCGTCTGCTTGTGGGCTCTGGCGATAATAGTGGTTGACCTTTGACGGCAGCAGTGACTCGATCAGTGTAGATAATGAAACGCTGTAATCAAACAATAATTACTTGATAAACTGCGGCCGTACCGGCGGGAGGGGGAGGGGGGGTCAAGGTTCTGGCAGTGCGCTGTGTTTTCCAGCGACTCCTCGTCTTAATCACCGCCACACATTTACATCGCTTTGCATAAGTGGCAGTTTGGATTTATCATTCTGTTCCTGTGTAATGCCAAGACACCACTGCGCACACACACGGACACACACACACACACATATACAGTCACACACACAGTCATCCATACACACACACACACACATGCACACACACACACAGTCATCCACCCACACACACACACACACACACACACAGTCGTCCACCCACACACACACACGCACAGGCATTCACACATGCGCACACACACACATACAGTCACACACACAGTCATCCATACACACACACACACGCACAGGCATTCACACATGCACGCACACATGCGCGCACACACACACGCTCAGTCACACACACACACACACACACACACACACACGTATTCACACACGCGCACACACAGTCACACACACACAGACTCCTATACATACATAAACACACCGACTCACACACACACACACATGCGCACATGCTCACATGCACACGCAGTCACTCACTCATTCACAAAGTGTAATGCACACAGACACACACACACACACACACACACACACACACACACACACACGCCTAATCCAACCCAAAGCAGTCAAGGGGTTTTCTCCAGACTGTATGAAAGCATTTAATAAAAGGTTTGAATGAACTGTATGCTCACATTCACCTGGGAAACGTACAATCTACCGTATATTTAAAAACGGATCAAGTGATACGTTATCTGCACCGAATGTTAACGCACACACTGCAGGTTCCTGCTCTTATTACTGCTGGTGAGATTAGGGCTGCAGAGTTGAAACTTAAACACCGTGACCCCCCTCACCCCTGTGGGAGAAAACCCATTCCAAACCCAACCCCGTTCTCTCCGTTTCAGACCCTTCCACACCCCCTATGTGGGCCGGTCTTTCTTACTGGTCAGCTCCACACCAGGGTGTGTGTCAGGTGTAGACGTAGTGTGTGCTGTCGCACTGTCATTTGGTTAAATGCATGTATACCGGTTTTGCTAATAAACACCACTAACGCTAAGTAAACATGGTCATATCTTACACCTTAGTTAGATGCCATAGTAGATGCAAGAGGAAAATAGTGACTGTAGTCTTATTAGTACGCAGATGGGCCAGGGTACAGTTTTAGATTTGGCACAGGTACAGCTAGTAAACCTGTGCTAAGTGTTCGGAGCCAATGTGCAAAATAGGTTGGAATAGGTGTGCTTTCAGTGAGCGTGTTTAGTCTATGGCAGGCAAGCTTGTGACGAGCACTGTGACTGTTTTACACGCTGTACACATCGCCTGGTCCGCACAAACATCTTGGCAGGATTCCCTTGAAAGACATTTCAGTAGGACTAGTCATTCCAGAGGGATTATTTTGACATATAAGAGATAAATATATGATAAAAGTCCAGGTCCTTAAGTGCTGCAGTACACTACCGTGTCACTGGGATCCTTCGGGGTCCGTTCGCAGGCTCCGGTTGCTTTTCTGCCGGGGTCATCCAGCCAGAGGGGGGTGAAGAGATCAGTAAATTCTCATGTGCCATGTTTGCTTTTAAAGAATGTGCTACACGCTGTAAACCCGTATCGCTCACTCTCGCCCGAGTCAGCCCTGACATCTGTGAACACCTGCGCGCCCGCGTGTGGAATTTGGCTTTCCCCTGACAGCGGTGTACCTGGAGCCAGCCTGCCGCGGAGTGCACTCCCCGAGACGCAGGGAAAGCCTACCAGCTTTCACGCCCCAGTGTCATGTCAAAACACACTTCATTCTCAGCCCGGGGTGAAGTTTTATCACCCGTTAGGCACCCGAGCGCGGGGAGGGGGGGGGGGGGGGACGGCTGGTTTTTGGGAAACGGAGCTCGGTCCGCTCGGAGCAGGCTGAGTCTGAATGCGTCGTAGAAACGGCCGTCTGGCGTTAACGAGCGAGACGGCGGACATGCACGGACGTACCTGCCAGGCTGTGCCACGTCCATGACAGGAGCACTGCGCCGTCTTGGTGTGGAGATACGGAGCGGACAGTCTGGGGTTTCTCTGAAAAAAAGATTGCGTCCTCCATTTTGTAACATGACAACTGGGACAGGACGGCTCGCAGTTTCAAAAAAAATTACAAAGAGAGACCTGTGGATAGGTAATTTGGTCTAAAACCCCGAACGGATGATTCATGTTTTTTACATGCATTTCATTGATTGAAAGAAAGTGCTTTTGAGCACTGCCGTTTTCCTGGGGGGTTTTTTGGACGCAGAAATTGAATAGAGAACCCGTGGCTGAGGAAATTAGGGCGAGTGAAAGAGACGGCAGAAGGAAGAGGCTTATTTGTCCGGCTCTGTAACCTGGTTAGACCAATCAGAGCGGAGAGGCCTGTGGAGTTCTGCAACACAAGAGCGGTCTCCGGAGAGAGAGAGGGTGAGAGAGGGTATGAAGGGGAGAGAGATGAGATAAGAGTAGAGAAAGAAAGAGGGACGGAGAGCAGAGACAAACGGGGAGATGAGGGAAAGTGAGGGATGAGGGAGAGATAGACTGAGAGATAGGGAGAGGGATATGATCGAGAGAAAGAGAGGGAGAGAGAGTAATGAGGGAGAGTAAGAGAGACGGAGTGGGAGAGAGGGAAAACTGTGCTCAGACAGAAAGCATGGCTCCAGTCCCATGTCTCTCTGTTTGCCAAGTCTAGACAGGGCAGTTGGGTCGTGACGGTGGGCTGGAGGGTGATGTATGGCTTTCTCTTCACCGTTTGGTGTTTAACAGGAAGCTGGGATCGGCCCCAGACCAACCTTGGCACGTTAGCATCCATTTCCCAAACTCAACAGGTCTATGAGGAAGGCCTGAAGAGAGACTTCTCCCTCAGGAAACAAAACCAAACTCCTCTGGGAACAAATCTGAGAGAAAAACACTGAGTATGCATAGGACAGCATCCTAGCTGGGGGAAACATAGTTACGGTACATACATGCATTCATTCATACATACATACAGTACATCTCCTCTAGGCATTATTCCTTTCACACTGTAACTCCTGATTCCGTCTTCAGGCTTAACCAATAACTGGGAAGATGAAGGATTGTTCTGGTATGTTCCTCATGGTCTTTGTGGTGTTCCACATCAGCCTGGACCCCCTCCAAAGTGACCACACTCCAGCTCCTTCACAGCAGGAAGTGATGTCACCGCGGTGGACACAGTTCTGACCGAGAGCAGGGCTCAGCTCAGGCTCCCGGGAGCGGAGGAGTGCTGTTGTTGGCCACGGCCTGCCTCTGGAGGTGTGCAGGAGCACATGACTGCTGTGTCTGTGGAGTGCCCCAGATGTAGTTCAGTGGCGCTTTTTGAAGCAGTGTAGGAATGAAACAACACGCTCTTTCTTTCTGGAGCTGCAGCCAGCCCAGCTGTTAGCAGCTCAACAGCAACATTGTTCTGGACGCATTAACGAGCGCTCAGTGTTAATTGGATATAAAGAGGATATCGCTGATCCCTCCAGACACAGTCACAGATCTGGGTTTAATCTCCCTTTATTGCTTTTCTTCCTTCGAGACCTTTTGTATAGAGGTTTTAAAAGACCATGTAAAAGCATACACAATACCTTGCTATTTCTGAATTACGTAGGTTTTAGATGTCTTCAGAATAATAGGAGTGCTTTGAAAGCTTTTTATTCTTAAGGAGTCCTTTCTGGAAAGTAATGCCCTTAGAGTTCATGGTGGATTGAGGGTTTTAATGAGTGTTAAAGACTGTCTGGTAAACTAAATCTCATTCTTCACGATGTTCTTACTGTGCTGCAGTAGTATTGTAGAAAGGTTACGAGGTAAGACTTGTCAATGGTGAAACTCCTGGCACACCCTCACGCAGCATGGCTGCACCCAACTTTGGATAGAGAGAAAAATTAATTAGATTTACTTTTCCTCGCTCAGCCTGGCTTTTAAAAACGCTCCCCCTGACAACGGCAAATAAAGGCTGCTCAGAGCATGGTGCAGAAAGCAGGGATTGGGTGGCTGAAGAAAGGGGATGCATTTAAACTTATCCGCCACTCCTCCCATGTCAAACACAACACGACGTGACCTTTGCCCTGCAACGCCCAGGCTGAACTCTGACCTTTCCCACAGCGGTACTGTACTTCTTATCACAGATCTTTCCCTCACATTTGCGGTTTATATTACCCTCATTAAATACAGGATTTCTGTATTTACAGGATGCTGTTTGACTTCTCACTTATTTGTCATTATGTAGAACAAGATAAGAGCGTTTCGCTGTCAGCCGCTTAACATGGGGCAGTGAGTCACAACTCCCCCTCCTTCCCCCCTGCTCTGTGAGCCAGGCACTGACAAAGCCCTGAAACACTCACTTCCTGCAGCTCACTTCCTGTTTGCACCCTCATGTGGCACGCCCATCGTCCAGCTGAGGTGCTTTCGATGGACAGTGTCTGCATCTGGTAGGATTCAGCTTCAGTTAGAGCATCCAGGTGAGACTACCTGAAGCACATAGTCACCCCACTGAACCCCCTGACCCGCCCCAAATATACACTCAGCTGTCAGCTGCACAGGAAATGCAGTGCCGTGCGCACCATCTCCCCTACCCCTGGGAGTCTCCCGCTGGTCAGGTGAGAGCCAGGAGACGCCATATCGTGCTACCATAGCGACAGAGAGAGAGAGAGGAAACGGAGAGGGAGAAAGAGTGACGGAGGGAGAGACGGCACACATGCATGAGCGGGTCTGAAACACCCGTCTCTCAGGCACAGGTGGGCGATTGTTGTGTTTATCAGCTCCGGCCATTAATTAGTGTAATTAGTCTTGTTGCGGGTAATACGGGCTGGGTAGGAGCTGACGGCTCCTCGGCTCTCACACCCACCTGCTGAGTTTGCTCCCAGATAAGTTTGTGAGCGCACTAATCGGCCGCATTAATCACGCGCACTGAAAGGCCCACTCTATTGTTTGTCATTGCATTAGAGCTGTCATGTAATCTCGCGCGGTGCCGTGGGGGAGAGGCAGGCCCGCCGCACGACCGCGCTGCACTGGGGGAGGTTAGGGGGGGTGAAGGGACAGGGGGTCCCAGAAGTTGCTGAAATTGCAATCTCCTCACCGTTTGCAACCGGAAAATTCTGGACACACGGAACATTTCGGGAGTTTCCAGGAAAACACACTTCACATTGCAGATAATGCTCAGCCCCTGGGGTAGGCACAGCCCCCCACCCCCGACCACACACACACACACACACACACACCCACACTCTCACTCACAGACACACACACACACACACACATTTCCCCTGAGGTGTCCCTCTTCTCGCTGAAATTGCTGTCACCTCTGGCTTGCTCACCCGGGACCTCCCTGGTTTAGATTGAAGGGTTTGTCCACTGTGCACCTCTGCCTATAAGATACATATTCCCCACGCAGTACAGACTTACTTCCACTGCTCCGGGTCTAATTGGACTTTTTAATTAATTGACCTGTCTCAAACTGTCAGGTCTCTCTGCCATGTCACATGTTTAATACTAACCAGTAGATAAGGAGGTGTTTTTGAGTGTTTTTACTTCCCTGACCAGTGATATTTAGTCGATTTATAAGTTAAGAACATTTTGGTATTAACAGAAAAACTTTATTTATTATGCTGTAATAGTCCCCCTCCCTTCACTTGAGATCAGTTGACCTGCTGACAGTCTCTTCTCAGTTCAAATTCAAGGCATCAAGTAGAATTATTCATTCTGACCCATTCCATTGTTGGAATGCCTTAAAGCGAAGTCTTTCTGATTTGCTGACGTGTGAACGTTTCTCTGTGCCTCTTTCTGCCTTTTTCTCCGTTCCCCCCCACCTCTTTCCTCCTGGACATTGGGTCTTCCCTCTGCCATTTTAAAAGCAGCGGCATTTCCACAGGTTTAAAGCTGTGTTGTGCATAATGATGAAACTCCTGTTCACCTGCCCAGCATGACCCCCACAATCATATATCCCTCTCTCTCTCATTAACCCCCCCCCCCCCCCCCCCCTTCTGGTTTAGAACTCTGACCCGGTGACCCGGCCTGTTGCCATGGTGCACCTGTAAGATGTTTCGTGTACCAGCTGTTTAGAGCATTGACAGGGTGCATGGTAGGGGAGGAAGGGGGGCATTACTTTAGGCGCATTGGGCGTATGGCTTTGGTAGAGCTGTATTAGTGCCATTAAAGGGTAAGAACTACAGTGTGGTCAGGGGTCTGTTGGCACATCAGTGAAGTCACTGTGAACGGATGCAGAGCTGCTTCTGAGACTAACAGGGGCGCGTACAGGAAGAAAGTGATGGAGCCTCTAAAATAGCAAAACTGTGACTCTCGGAAAGGTTGTGAACAAGAGCAGAGAGCCGGATGAATGAATAAATCCTGTAATTAAATAAATATATGAATAAATGTATCAGTGGTATCACAAAACTGTGCTAATACCATAGTTATCAGTAATCTTTCCACTCATCTCGATTGGGCAATACTTTTTAACAAACAACATTATTATTATTGTTGTTGTTACACAACTGCTCATTTCAGAGTTTTGTTAAGCATATTTTATTTTCCTCAGGCGTAATTGCTGTTTATTCTGAAAGTTGACTGAAAACAAAGTTGGCTGTTGAAGTACAAAAATGACTTAAAAAAATTAAATAAACTTTTCACAAAGGATTTGGCAGATAATAAATAGACACATTTGGCTGTCTATTTCATGCATTCATCTGTCTCCCTTGTAAAGCCATTTTAGAGAATAAAGGATTGGCGCAGTTATCTGGTTATTCATCTATAAATATCATGGGCACGCTAGGCCTACTAAGCACTCCTACTGGCTGTGGCAGTCGAGTAACTAATTGGATTCTCATTGTGTTTCTCTGGCAAAGTTTGATGAACTCCCGTAACAAATTGGATTCTCAATAATGTAAATCTGTGTAGGCTTGATGAGGTGTAGAGGGTACTTAAATCACTGGATTGTTCCCCCACTTTCAGATACAATCTCTCTTGGATGTTTGCCATGGGCTTAATCTCTTTTTGATGGCAGCGCTGCTTGTATACGTGCCGGAGACACGTAGCTCACTCTGGAGCCAGCCCGTTGCAGCTCTGTTCAACAATGGGTGCCGATGTGTTCTAATACCGCTCCTGGATTTTCTCTCTGTTTAAGAAAAGGGCCTTCTGCATGTAATGGTGCTATTTGTTATGTATGTATGTGTGTGTTATGTTTATATCAACATTTACAGTACATTTTACATTTTGGTATTTAACTTGTCCAACTTGCAGCACAGAAAAGGCCTAGATTTGTAAATCGCGAACATCCAAAGTAGCTATAATAACAAGTGCCGTAACACCCTGGCCATTTCAATCTCTACCTGTAGAATGACCTGTGGTAGGGAAGGTATAGAAAGGTATATTGGAATATAGGGGAATATGTGCTTGATAAAAGTAATTTGCATTTGTGTGTTAATATGTGCAAATGATAAATGGTTGGCATTTATATAGCACTTTTATCCAAAGCGCTGTACAATTGATGCTTCCCATTCACCCATTCATATACACACACACACACACACCAACGGCGATTGGCTGCCATGCAAGGCACCCACCGACCAGCTCGTCAGGAGCATTTAGGGGTTAGGTGTCTTGCTCAGGGACACTTCGACACTGCCCGGCCAGGGGATCAAACCGACAACCTTCCGACTGCCAGACGACTGCTCTTACTGCCTGAGCCATGTCGCTCCATGCTGCCATGTTTCCCTATTTAGTTTTAGTGGCATAAGAAAAATAAGTGGTTCGGTATCAGTCTTGTTGACTGCGTTGTTTTTTTACTGGTGACAGGCTCAGGCTCAGGCTGTGTTGTGTCCTGCCTGTGACTCAGGCTGTGTTGTGTCCTGCCAGTAACTCAGGCTGTGTTGTGTCCTGCCTGTGTTGTGTCCTGTGACTCAGGCTGTGTTGTGTCCTGCCTGTGTTGTGTCCTGCCAGTGACTCAGGCTGTGTTGTGTCCTGTGACTCAGGCTGTGTTGTGTCCTGCCTGTGTTGTGTCCTGCCAGTAACTCAGGCTGTGTTGTGTCCTGCCTGTGTTGTGTCCTGTGACTCAGGCTGTGTTGTGCCCTGCCTGTGTTGTGTCCTGCCAGTGACTCAGGCTGTGTTGTGTCCTGTGACACAGGCTGTGGTGTTGCGTGGGTAACAGCGGTTGTATTTGTGTGTGCGCAGTTACCCGTACAGCGAGGACAGCAGTCAGGGGAAGGAGTACATGAACACGCGCTGCCCAGCCTGGTGTGACCGCATCCTCATGTCCTCCTCCGCCAAGGACCTGGTGCTGAAGGTGAGTGCGGCCTCTCCGTTTCCACTGGTGACCAGACGTGTGGTCCGTTTGGGTCTAACCACTCCTGTCGGTACCAGAAATTAAATTCATTGCAATGGTTCAGCCAGATGGAGTCAATAAGACTAAGTATTGCCAGGTTTTGGGCTTTGGGCTTAAGCAACTCTCTTTCTCAATCTCTCGCTTTCTCTCTTTCTCACTCTTTCCCTCTCGCTCTTCTCCCTCCCTCCCTCTACTCTCTCTCGATTCAATTCAATTCAAATAAGCTTTATTGGCATGGTAAGGGTACATTTACATTGCCAGAGCCTACACCTACATAACAAACAGCAATAATAAATACAGTAAACAAGAAAAAAGAAATAAATCACATTCTACAGTCAATACATCACACACAGTATAATTAGTAATGCACTATAATAGACCTGTCTTTGTTTATATTTTTTGTCTCATTAGTTACTCTCTGTCCCTCAGTTTGTGGCAAGTGGCAATATATTGTGCTGCCAAATCCACACATTCCCTCCTCTCTCCCAAAAGGAATGGCAGCCTCTCTGTCTCTGAGACAGACCTCTCTCCCTCCCTTTCACTCTTTCTCTCTCTCCCCCTCCCTCCTTCTCTCTCCCTCTCTCTCTCCCTCCCTCTCTCCCTCTCTCATTCTCTCTCTCCCTCTCTCCCTCCTTCCTTCTCTCTCTCACTCTCTCTCTCTCTCTCTCTCCCTCCCTCCTTCTCTCTCCCTCTCCCTCTCTCCCTCTCTCCCCCTCCCTCCTTCTCTCTCCCTCTCCCTCCCTCCCTCTCTCCCTCTCTCTCTCTCTCACTCTCATTCTCTCTCCCTCTCTCTCTCCCTCCCTCCCTCCTTCTCTCTCTCCCTCTCCCTCTCTCACTCTCTCCCTCTCTCCCTCCCTCCCTCCCTCTCTCAGCTGACGGGGTTTCACAGATGGGCTTCTGGCACGAGTGCATGTTCATTTAGGTCTCTAAGCTGGGTCCACACAGGCAGTGCATATCCCGGCTCTCTGTCGCTAGCGGTGCATGTGAGCCCTGCTTTTAAAAATCCCTGTCTCCTCAGAGTCAACAGTGTCACACAGCCAGTGCAACCCAGTACATCTGCAGCCCCCACACCATCAACAAACACAAATCTGTATTCCCCTGTTCCAGGCAGCACGCCGTAGTAAAGGCACACAAATCCATATGTCCCATCAGCCCACGGCTGGGTCCCGTCTCTCTCTCTCTCCTCGTCACCAGATTCCTTTATTTGTTTGCGTATTTTTACAAACGCCCCGGCAGGTGCACAATGTTAGTTTGTCCCGAGAATGTTTCGTGGAAATTATCTTTATGTGTAAAATTATTATTTCACGTTGGCCTTGTTGTCGTTGATTTGTTGCAGTAGAGCGATGATGTAATTTAGCTTTGCTACTGAAATATAATTTCAAATCAAAAATACAAAACTGTGACACAAAACTGAAAATAGAATTTATAAGTCTGGAGTATAAACGCATATATGGAAATCTACCTGTACTAATAAGAATCTGCTGTACAATTCTTATGAGCAAATCGAATTAAATGTATGTCACTGGGATCAAACCAAACGTGTAGCATTGATGGCTTTATCCAGGTCTGATGAAATTTCAAAATTCAGTTTAATAGATTGAAAAGAAATGTATTGTCAATCTAATTTAATCTGTAAAAAAAATTAAATAAGGCATTTTATATATATATTGGTCATTAACAGTAGAGAAACAATGTAAACGGCAAAAAATGGAACATTTCTACAAACGTATTACTCGAAGTTAGAGATTGAATACCTTATCAATTATGTTAAAGAGGGATTTTGGGGGGTTTTTATGGTCTCATTTGAATTCTAATAAATCTATAGAATGGCTGTATCTTGCATGGATTAGGTTGTGCAGCTATGTACATTTACCAATGGCTGGTTACAGACATACTCTGTATGTATGTGGAATGTGTATTTTGTTTAGCGTTGTTAACTGACTCTACAGCTTTAGCGATATTTTGTTGCTGGTCAGGGAGTGATATTAGCCGGGTGGCATCGCCCTGGCTCATGTTGTTCAGGTGAATGCACATGTTTCTTGCGCATCATAAAGTTCTCTGAATAAGTGCATCTTATAAATGAATGTAATGTCATTTAATTCCTTGTCCTAATAGAGAATTAAAAATACTGGATAAAACATCAGGAAATTAAATAGTTGTGTTCATATCAGATTAAATTATGTAATTGTCTGTTTAATTAATTATGTGATTATTTAATTGTGGCTTAATAGTGCCATGCACATTTCATGCATTGCCCTGATAAAGATGGGTACAGAGGACCCGTACTTCCAGACACGAAGGTCATCGCCTTTTATAGCGCCTTTCAGCCAGGATTCCCAAATGATGACAGGAAGTCATCATTTAGCCACCACCTTTTCTACTTCCCAATCTTCTGAATTAGCAGGCTTAAATTCTGCCATGGATTGTGTGTGTGTTTCATTTTTAAGTTGAAAGTGAGAAATTAATCCTGCCCAATTTATTATTATTATTTTTTTTATGTACTTTATTTATTTTTACATTACATTCTTCTATGGTACTGTTTTTGTTAAAACTCCAGTGTGTTTCGTTCAAAGCTGGGAGTGATGTCAAATTAAATGTGGAAAATGCAAAAAAAAGAAAGAAAAAAAAAGAAAAAGTGGTTAAAAGAGACGTTGCTCAGGTATCTCGGGGCTTTGTCTCTGCCGGGCTTTCTCTGAGTGCCTGTTAATTGCCTGTAATGTAGGCCCGGTGTGTGTGCCACCAGCTCTAATGCGCGAATCCTCACAGCTGAGCTCGCTGTCGCACACACGGCGTTACAGATTGTGGAGACATGGTGCTGTAAACAGCGCTCGCACACACTCATCTATCATGGCACGCTCCGTTAACTTGCCATCATGTTATTTTCTGCTTCTCGAGCCCTAACACACCAAAGGTTGCCCGCTGGCTGGGGCTTGGCGTCGACGACGCGGAGCAGGCAATAATGAATGCTTACCCATGTGTGTGTGGCCGTCCTCGCCGCTGAGCCGCTGTAATTTGTTTATCTGTCTAAAGATTATGCAGCCCGAAAATCCACAATTTTATGCTGCCTTTGTAAATGATCAAGTCTCGTTTGATGAATGTATCCGGCTCCTGAGAGGCGGCGGGCTGACGCGCGCGCTGGAAAGTGCTGATGCATGGCTCGTGGGGACGCACTGTTTGTGTTCCGCGGCCTGCCGTCTGCGCACGCCTTACCGCTGACCTTAAGACTACGTTATTGTTTTCAAGTTAATTCAGATATAAGCGTATTGCCTTTTTTTTTTTTTTTTTTTTAAAGGTTTTTGTTTTTTTGTTTTCTTTTTCCTTTTTTCTTCGAACCTGCCGCACGTTCAACCTAGCCATAGTAGATGGTACACAACACGGAGCCTGTCCTCTCTGTGTTGATGAAGGGATTTTCGACGATAAAAAATATATAACGAATATTTCCCACTAATTATAAGTAGGATATCAAGGCAAAAGTGATTGATTAACATTGTCTATATATATATTGTCATATCACACACATGTCTATACGGACGGTACACTGTATGTTTGTTTTTGCTATTATTAGGAGTGGTAGTAGTGGCGGTGGTGTTCATGTTGTTGTTATTGATCTCCAATGGTAATATCAAGTGCAGCAATTTGCAAGTTAAAATAAGCACCTCATTTAGTGATTTCTGGTTGAAGTATGCATTGTAACTTTCCCCAGTTGTATTGTAATTATGTAGCCTGTTAAGTAAATGTTGCTGGAAATTGTGTCTGAGAAGGTTTTAATTTTGCTGTTTGTTTCATGTGCTTTAACAGCCTGAAAATGAGGAGAAAACTATGGTTTATAACAATATCGGGGCCAACGTCTGCATGGGGGATCACAAGGTAATATTTTCCTGCACATTCATGTCACCCGTGTCTGTCTGTTTGTGTCATGTCTTGTTTAAGCAGTGGGTGTATCTATGATGTACTCTGCTTTTGTGGAAAAATATTTTGGTTATGTACAACAATTTAGGTCATTGGTTTCAAGTTTCATTGGTCAAGTTTTAAGTTGTTAAAAATGAGATCCTTGAGTCTCTGCAGGCTGCAGTACTTTGAATAAAAAAATAATTGTAACAAATTTGCACTTGGGTAACAGTGCACTTATTCTATCCACTATTCACTGAAATTAAAATCTAATCTAAATAAATAAAGCTATGATGACAAATGAAAACAGTGATATTTCCCTTGCATTCCCTGCTCAGTTATTGACGGGGTCCCACAGCAGGTTAGATTGAATGGCAGCCTTGTGTCTGTTCTCTCAGTGGCAAGCATCTGCCACCAATGGCGAAAAATAACAAATTATGACAGGTAGTAAAATGTCTCATTAAATGAAATGTCATCTGCTTGGCTCTGAGCCGATGTTCTGTTACGCGGGTCTGGCAGAGAACACTGTGTTTCGTACCGCGCCGAAATGACACACCAGTACGTTTCACCTGCACGCCAATATTAATGTGCTTATAATCTAAACGGATGTGATTATTTTGCGGCTCTGAACACAGAGCGTAGGTTCTGAGAGACAAACTGTTCTGAGATCTGTTCCATTCACCCACTAAGCTTAGCTGCCAAACTGTATTGACACCTGTTCTAGTCACACACTAGGCTTAGCTGCCATACTGAACTCTAGAGATCTGCTATATAGTTCCACTCCAGTTACTAATTTCTGGATTCTTTTAATTATATGTATAAATATAAAGACATCCATGCTTCTGAATTGTATTTTTGTATATACTTTTTGTTTGTGTTTATAAATGTGATGTGTGTCCATTCTTCCGTATTTTTACTGGTTGGGTCCTGTCTCGTCAGCGATGTCGTTGATCCTGCGGCGTGCGCGTGACCCTTTAACATGCAGGAGTGATGAGTTGTTATCCTGTCGTGAGTGAGCGGAGCCGGTCACTAACTCCTGCGTTTGCGTTCTTTCCCGCCCACAGCCTGTCTTCCTGTCCTTTCGATTAACAACAGGGGCAGGTAAAAATGCAAATAAACACACGTGTTGTGTTGTGCAGTGATGTCGTGGTAAATATTTATTTTCTATTATTATTATTATTATTATTATTATTATTATTATTATTATTACATGTAAATATTTCATATGCATGAATCATTTTGACGATGCCTTGAATTCCATTCAGTGATTTCACCCTTCATTCCCTCTTTCCATACTAGGGAAGCGTTGCCAAAGTTCAGAGAAGATTTTGCGGGAAGCCACCCTCCAGGACCATGCGAGCAATGGGTGTAATCCCAAACCCAACAGACTTTTTCAGCCCTGCCGATAAACGAACCCCTCGGCTCTGCACATCTACACTGCCCGTTTCAGTAACAACGTCGCTGTACATCTGGACTCTCCGCTCAAGAGGACACCGAAAAAAAACAATCTGGACCACGCCCGAGGGAAGCCTAGCTCACCTCACCAACTTGTCTCTTCCAGTGACTGAACCCAGAACTCTGGACAGACTCGCACATCGCACTCTTTTTTGCCAAAACTCTAATAGAAAGTCAGAATTTACTACATATTTTAGATACCATATTTACAATTTTAGATACACCTCTACATAGAAGCTATACTTCCATTCAGTATCTAAGTTGTTTAAAAAAAAAAAAGTGCAATGCAAAAAAAAGTTGTATATCTATATTGGTAGATTTATTTGTACATTGGATTGTATCAGTAGAGGTTATTTGCTGGTTTATAGTGCTGTTTTCTCTCTCCAGACCACACGCAGTCCCTGTGCTAGATTAGATAGGTATTTTCACGTCATTGATTTTGTCGTTGATGATTTGTGTGCGTACTACACACTGCCAAGCCTCGCGCAGCGGACGCTTCTCATTTTGTATACTTAAAAAGATAATTTATAATTCTTACCAAAATTAATGTTGAAGTTACGATATCTTACTGTGTGACTGCTTGCGTGTCCTGTCAATTGTCAGGATCTTTAAATCGAGCAATTAAAAAAAATTCAGCCAGTATGATTTATATAGCCTATCAAGGGTGTTTTAAGCAGTGCCATAGATCATGCAAGTATATAAGATATTGTTTATCACTTATAGCAGTCTCACTTATTATTATTCTAACTTATTTCTATGTAATAATATTATGGTTCTGAATGTGATGTTTTTAGATAGGTCTGGATATCTTTTAAAATTTGTAAACTGTTTTTGTCTATTTTTGTTACTGCATAACGGTGCCAAGTATTGTATACTGAAACAAAGACGTGAGAGACATAACGTAGTTTAATCCACTTGCAGGTAAAGGTCTGCTCACTTATGAATTGTACATATTCTTAAGCCAGAAACGGAGAGGAAAAGTTGCTTTTTAATTTTGTATGTAGCCTTCTGCAGCCTTCAGTGCGACGTTGCAAATAATTTCCTCTCATCGCTCGTTACAACATTAAACAGTGCTTAGAGAGCCTGTTGATGAAACACAAACGTTTCTTTTATTGATTTAATTTAGTACACTACAGAGTTCACCAACTGTGTGAAGCCATCAGATTGACGCTTGATTCTTTCAGCTAAATCACCCCAAGTGGAAATGATTTTGTGCCTGCCTCGGAATTTATGTGGTATTGACAGTGTGATTTGGTCCATAGACAACTGCTTGTAAACTTTTTTTTTTTGCAGGTCACGTGATAGCTTGGGAATGTCGCGGTGTTTTTGCTCTTCTCTCTCTGTCGATAGAGGTTCAACTCCGTGAACGAAATGACCGCAGCAGTAGGATGTGTGGCTCTGAAGCAATAAAACTATTAGAACTAAAGTGATGTTTGTCATTTATTAACCTCGCGCAGTTTTTATCAACTATTTAGCCATTGGCACAGGACAGTTGTGGCTAATTGGAACAAGTGGTCTCGAGATTAGACCACTGAACTCGGTTTAAGAGGGATTCTCCTGCAAATGTGCAACTAAACCTCATTTTAATTCTGGGTATGCCGTTGATTTTGGTCCTCATATTTTTTTACATTCACTTGTAACCATAGTACTGTTGCATTCACTGTTGTAGATCATTGTTAAATTCCCATTATAACATGTAGGCTATTTAATGGAAGATGCCCGGAACAGAATCGGGCTTTCTCTGAATTAAATGTTGATGTTCTTGTTAGGGATCATAATTATCGTCCCACCTACACCAAAATATCCTTGTAATACTATCATTGTAACTTATTTACATGTTTTATTAATTTGTTTCACCAGAATGTAGCTTTTGAATAGTAAAAACTGTAATACCACCTGTCAACTTCTGAAGGGAAGTTCGTTTATAATTGGCAAGTAGCATTTCTTGTAGGTAGGCTACACTTCTTCATAAAATGACAAAATACTAAATGAATGAAAATAACTGGTTGGCCTATCGGGAATATACTTCATTAGCAAGTGATTAAAATGTATGATGAGAGATAATTTAATAGCTATCTGCGAATCACCTCTCTTAAGAATAGTTGGCTAAAATATGCTTCATTAGTGACTTTCAGAGCTCAAATGTCTAATGACAATTCTGGAGATGAGAGTAAGCGCACGAAAAAATTTCATGAAGCAAAATTTTTTAATTTGCCTTCAATTTATGACACTATATTTTTTAGGTTTTCTTAGTTTATAATGGAAGGTTCCTTCAAATTAACCAAACAATGTTCGAATTGTTAATGGAAGGTTCCTTCAAATTAACCGAACAATGTTCGAATTGAGACCCCATAAAAATCATCTTGGTGTAAGAAATACAAATTCTAGGTTTATCCAGTGAAATACTTTAAATTTAAAATTAATGGAAAATGTTTTGAGCTTCATGAAATTCGAACATCAATCGTATTTTTCTAAATTCGCACTTGTGAATATTTTAGTTCTTAAATTATCATTAGACATTCCACTAGATACAAATTATATATTCAGTTGATGGTTTTATTGTTGAATCGGTGTATTTCCCAACAAATCGGCTTGTCCTTGGTTATAGCCTATGTCCCATCCCCGCTATCACATTTCACTTAAATTGGTTACACGTAGGCCTAATTCGTTATTGGCATATTCTCCCAAAATGTTTTGCACTCTTAAAATGTAAGCGCTAGTCAATTGTATTCATAGTAATATGCTATACGTTTGTTCGTTATTAAATCATTAAAATTCGATTGAAAGATAAGACAATTTTGGTCTGTTATATTCCTGAAATAAATTCGTTATATCATAAGAAAAGTTCTAAAGCAAATGAATCCCAGAAATATGTAATAGTTTTATACATTTAGCAACTGTGGACACATGTCCATGTATGTATAGGACAGATTAATTACACTTTGCAGAAAGATCATCTATTTGGTTTTTACTTGTCGACGTTAAGGAGGGGACCAAGTTAGTTTGGAAATTACCAGAAAACAAATGACTCTTCATTTATTTAACCATTCAGCAGACGGCTTGTCCTGAGCGAATTTACTCTAAATTAATTTTGACCAAAAAGGCATTATAGTTTTATTTTGACCAAAAAACGTATTCCTAAAGCTCAATATAAAATGGTGTTCTGCAAGTCATGTGACCAATTCCATGTCAATGCAATAGCAAAATGCCTGACCGTATAGGCCTACCGAATCCCGTTATAATAAAGATTTAAAACAAAAGATTGTTAAATAATTTATTGATAATACAAAGTTTTTTCTTCCTAACTCTTGTGGAAGCAATATTCTCGTGTTTCAATTTATAGAATAGTCCCGTTTTCCAGTTTTGGCTGTTTGGTAAAATAAAAACAAGTTCCTTCATTTGGGGACGGGGGTGCTGTCGCAGTGGAAAATGTTAAAACAAAATTTCTTTTTACATGATAATTTACAACATTTGTATTTTTTACATGAAGAACTTTGTATTGAATTCTAGCTGTAGAACTTGGCAGAGATTGTTAGGTAACATTTTGTGAAAAACAAAATTAGACATTCAGAAAGGTGAAGAAGTTCCGGGATTGTGGGTGTGTCTGGGGGGTCCAAGTCCAACGCGCAATTGTTTAATTACATAACTTACTCGGTAAAAAATATATACATCTCACTTACATTATCGTCTGTACATCACTAATAACACCACTTAGCGCCGCATTTTAATTTCTTTTAAACATGTATACCCTGCTTAAGTCAGCTTTATAAGCCTCTTGGAATATCTGAGTCTTTCTCTCCGTCACGTGTCATCACAAGGCGTCCGAGCTGTTGCTGCACGGGCTGATTAGGGTCAGATTCGTGGCCTTGTGCTTTTTCAGCAGTCTCGTTATCTTTTCGTCGTCCGAATTTGGGTCCAGGGGTTTGTTGTATTCGTCGTCATCCTCATTGTCCGAACTTTCCTTCATCTTCTCGGTTTCTGAGTCATGTTTCTTTTTGGCCGTTGCCATTTCCGCCGCGTGCCTCTTCCGCCATTTAGTTCTCCTATTCTGAAACCACACCTGTTGTAAAGGAAAAACCAAATGGGTTATGTCAATTAAATATTTCAAGTGTGCAGCGGAAAATAGCACTTGGCTCGGTTAGATGTTAAATAAACATCAAATTGTTTAAAATATACTAAAGATATTTTGTGAAATATCTTTCAGATATGTTGTTAGCGTTAGAGAGTGCTTCAGCTCTGTGGGTCTAGTGGATTAATTTAATAATAATAATAATAATAATAATAATAATAGCAGCAGAAATAACCATAACAAATCAACATTAAAATATAAAAAATAACCTACTACACGTAAAAAGACCGACTTCTACCAGTAGGCCGAATATTAACTACTACTACTACTACTACTACTACTACTACTACTACTACTACTACTACTAATAATAATAATAATAATAGGCCTAATAATAATAATAATAATAATAATAATAATAATAATATGCCTAATAATAACAACAACAAACATTTATCAGTCGGCCTTTCACGAAAATCATTTATCTATCGATCTTAGTGGTGAGCAATTGTACGTATAGGCCTATTATAAATTTGTATATTGGGCTGTGATGCCAAATTTCACAAAAAAACATTTTATTTTCATTTAGGATATACAGTTAATGAACTTGACAGTGTGTACCTTGACCTGGCTCTCTGTCATTCCCAAAGAATAGGCGAGTCGGGCTCTCTCGGGACCTGCTAGATACTTGGTCTGTTCAAAAGTTTTCTCCAAAGCGAAAATCTGCTGTCCCGAAAATGTGGGCCTGGAGTGTTTCTTCTTGCCGTCCTTATCCAGCATGATGTTAGCTTGGCCTAAAAAGAGGGACACCAAAAACACTATTTATAAATATGCATCTACGAGCAAGGCTAAAACGGTACCACACACATTGAAATGCTACATTTTGCATTTTAGCTCAGTAAAAAGAAACGTAAATTCCCAACATGTGCATTTAATTACATCTCCATTGTAGCTAATTCTCTTTTTCCATGTCGTGTTAAAAATGGTCTATAAGTTCGCAGGCGAAATAGGCCTTATATCATTATTTCAACAAAGAACAGACAACGTTGCGATAAAATATATTATATGCGATATTTTCTAGGTTTAGGCCGACTTAATTGCTAAATATTTATACAGATTTTTTCTCTATCACATTTAGGGACACAACGGCCCTAAACGACCCTACAGGCAACAATATTGGGACTGAAATAAAAACATTGTTACCCTACATAAAAGTAACGTTATACAAAAACCGACGTTGCTATCTTTTGATGATATTTTCTTCTAATGTTTTCACTTCTGTTAATTATTACCTCCTCGCGCAATAATAAGCGAAAAACTCACCCGGACACTGGACCCGCGCGTCCCTCCACGGTGAGGTCTGCATCATACCGGGCCAGAATATCGGCGCTCTCCCTGGCAGCTCTGTCAGCGGTTTCGGGTACCGAGAGACGGCCGCTGGGTTAAAGTACATTCCTGCAGAAGTGGCCAGTCCATTTATCCGCGGAAATCCCGAAAGCAGTTGTCCAGCCGTGGTAATAGGTCTACCCAAGATATCGCTAATTCCATGCGGCGTCCCCAGAGGGATCTGTGAGTTCAAACTCGCGAGAGAAGGTGCTTTGAAACCCGAGGGATTCTGCAAAGTGTAGGGGAATAAAGATGTCTTCATCTCCGTCATGTTGTGCAATGCTGCCAGCGGTGTACTGCCGAGGACGAAAGCACTCTGCCGATTAGCATCCATCTGCCCAACAGCTAACATTTGTGAGCATGGACCACCAATTTCACCCGGCTAAAAATAGTAAAAGAAAAAAGAAAAGAAAAGAAAAAGGGGATTGAAGAATAAAAAGAAAGGCAGTTACCACAGCCAGGCTTTCTGCGAATGATCCTGGAGACTGTAGCCGCTAAAGCTGAGAACTAACTTTGCGGAGAGCAAGACAGTCTGACTTTTCCAAGCAGAACTTCACTAACTTGTTCGGCTGAGAGAGAATAGCAAAAATTCAGTCTCGATTTCAGACAGTCACTGGTGTGTTCGCCGCATGCGTCCAGAATGAGTATCCACAAGGAAGTCGGAAGATCAGATGATGTTTTTGAGTGGTTTTGATAGCAGGCATTAAGGTCGACTTTCTTGGTAAATTGACTCAGGCTGTGATAGGAGCGGAGCGGGATGCACTGATAACCGCGCAGCCACCTGCAGGCGAATATTTCCCATTGGATAGCGTTGAGTGAGGCTGTTCTCTGATTGGAGAACACAGGCTCGGGCACTTTGCATGCATGTCACTCGGACAAAGCCACACTCTATCAAGGTCTTATTGTACTGCTATTACTGATGCATCGTACTGTAGAAATCATTGTTTCAAGATTTGACAAAAAAGACATATTTACTTTATAACCAATTACCACTGACAAAGTAAGTACATTAACCTCAATACAACTCTGCTGTACGATGATGCCATTGTTGCAAGTGAATTGGGAAGGAAGATTGACGATAATATGAAGCCTTTTAGTCATACTATACTTAAAATTCCAGAGAATATTTATTTTTTAAAACATAAAGCAATTTACACAAATAAAAACATTGCAAATCAATACGGAAAAAAAATGCTCCCAAATACCATTAACTAGTTCTAACATTTTCCCAAAATCCTGAGCAGGCCTATTGGGCAAATATTACATGGAAAAGTGCCTGAACACAGTATTTTTATATTTGTTTTATTTGGTAACGCATGAGCATACGTATTTTATGAAAAAGAAAATGGTAATAAACCAATGGACCGATTCTTCAAAATATTCTTGTGTATTATAGTATGATATTAGTTATTATAGTATTGTAGTATAATGTCTATAAAATAAGAGAGTATTTTATTTAGTGAAGCGGTAAATCTTTCCCCCTGAGCTGTTCCTGGGCGGGCTTTGTAAACTGCTCGAGATGTTATCGTTTCCTCTTCACAAGGAAATCAGATAACATATTTGTAGTCTTTTATTTGAAAACTAATTGACAGGTGTCCACTTCCTTCGACCTCATGTTCTACAAATAGTGTTGCAACACCTATATGACAGGCCCTTTCTCTGGAAAAAGTTCTTGCTTGTTTTTATTATAACTAGTATTGTTGTTTTTATTTGCATTGTTGAAGAGGTTGACCACGTCTCTGAGAAGCGCGAGGCCCTTAACGTCATCAGAGTGAGTGCTGCTCTTTGCCTCGCGCTAATATTTTATGGAGATGTGAAAATGTTGCGAGCATGAAATATGGCCATGCTGGAATTGGAAAGGGTTCAGCATAGGTACCATGCACGTTGGACAATATAGAAATCAACTTGTATTCATAGGATGTTCCCCCTTTCTTTTAATAAGGCGCTGTTGTTTAAAATAGTCTATTTTGAGCTGTAGGCGCATTTGCGGCTTTACAATTTTTTTCTACGGTTTTCGGGCCACAGTTGTAGGAAATAAGTAACGTAAAATACAAGAACAATCAACCATTCATTTTAAATCTTCGAAATTAATATAAAGAATCAGAAAAATATATATTTGTATTGATTTCATAGGAAATTTTGTATTTATTTATGTAGCCTTGTCTAGTTGTATTCTGATTTCACATGTATGTCTCTATATTATGTTCTTAAGTATATTTAGCCCATTCGACGGTATTCACTTGTGCGCTGAAAATAGTCAATATCCGTCAGTAAACCGAGGACTTTTTACTGACCCACAGAAACCAATCAGTTGGCCGTGGTATCCACTACATTTGACGTGGAATTCACCATTAATTCTGATTAAATGTGTACATAGAGTAAAAGAGAACCATTTTAAATCGCCCGTTAACGTCCCGGTCCGAGCCCCACTGAAGTGGTACTACTATGCGCGTTAAAGCTCATACAGTCGGTTCTAGCAAACGTAAAAGGCCATTTCTGAATAATAATGCTAAGAAACTGTTTTATATTCTAATTTGAACAATTTCCATTGAGATGCACTTGTTGTAATGCAACACCTGCAAGTAAACATTTAAACAATAAAAGCCAGAATAATTCCAACATTAAAACTGAACGAGTATGTTTTTCTACAAATAGTGCGCAGTAGAATACAGACGTTATCAATGTCATAGACTATCTGAAATGTCTGAAATGTATGCTTACTTTTCGAAATTAAAGGGACATACCAAGAATTACAATAGCGCAGGAGTAAAACAACAAAAGTATATTTACATACATTTAAAATAGTATTAAAATTTTTTGAAGTATTTTGCATCGATACATCAATGACCTAAACCATGCAAGCTGTTCGTAAAAATATAAATCCGTAGATACTTTTAAATATTTTTGTCTGCCTTTCAACTGGATATTTTTGAGAACAAGATGGTTTTGCGTTATATCACACGTTTATAATCAAATTCGAAGAACAACAGAAAACTTTTCTTTGTAGTTGAATGCTAAATGCAATTTCAGCAATTTTAAGTAACGTGTCATTGTAATTTTACCAATACTGTAACAGCAGTCAAATTATAATACTGTTTTTTGTGTTGATGTATTTACGCATAGATTTCCCATCCATTCAGGCAACTGTTACCTAATACTGTTATATTAATAATATGAATACTGTTATGTAAGACATAGAAATAAGTAAATAATTCTTACGCTTGTTCTGATTACTCATGTTTATGGTGATAGTGATGATGATGAAAATGGTGATAATGTGATGATGATGATGATAATGATAATGATTATTATTACTATTATCATTATTATTATTATTATTATTATTATTATTATTATTATTATCATTATTATTATTATTATTATTATTAGTCGTAGTCGTAGTCGTAGTAGTAGTAGTAGTATCATATGTAGGCTAGATATATACTACAACATATATCATTTTGATGTTTTTCTATTGTGTGGTATTGGTACTATAATAATAATAATAATAATAATAATAATAATAATAATAATAATAATAATAATAATAATAATGAGGTATTCTACATTAATTTTAACGAAGCGTTGTAAGTTTTATAGTTGCTATGAAATGATACAATGCAGTGTGCTCTGAACATTTTCAAGAGGCTTAAAGAGCCATCTGGCGGTCATATGAGTAAATGCCCATTTTACCCAGGAGGAGTAGGTCTAATGTCGGGCCATGGGTCTCTCCTAGTGTCAGACTCTATTCAAGGGGGGCCGCAGTGTTTGCTGTGTGTTTCACTAATCAAGTAATCAAGTGAGTAATTTAAGTAAAGGCCTAAATTGACTGCTTATTGAAAGGAAATCATGAATACCTGCAGGCACTGAGGACTTCTGGGTTATATACAGTATGTTTGTCATGCTTTTGCTAGTGTGTATATATTGTTTTTCAAGGTCAGTTTAAGATCAAATTAATGTTATTGACACATCGATATGTTATCTTTGTATCGATTTCAAAAGGATCCAGATGTGGGTCATTATCTTTCCCTTCTGTTGCTGAACCATTTTAGTCCTGAAGTCCTGGACTAAACTGAGTTTTATATGGAGAATCTCCATTCAAAATTTAATTTAATTTGTGTCAATGAAACTGGCCCTGAGGCTGAAACTCATAGTATGACTGATATGAATATATTAGCAGAAATGAAAAATATTTTCTCAATAATAGCAAGATTGTATACCCTTCTGAACGTGTTTCACACCATTTACACACACACACACACACACACACACACACACACACACACACACACACACACACACACACACACACACACACACACACATACACACACACAAAAAGACATACACACACACTGACCTGTTAGGAACAGGGAAGAAGGTGAGTTTGAACCTTCTTGGGACACAGAGCTGAAACAACTATTGAATCTTAATATCATCATTTAATATCATCAGTACCATGCTGTCAATCAAGAAAGGCAGTTTTGAAGCTTACTGTTGGTAGTCAGGACATTGGGATCACGGAGAAAATATACAGAATTTACAGACAGGTGTCGTGCATGCATGACTGGACTGGACTATCGCTGGCTAGCGACCCCTGCTAGTTGATCGGACACCTGAGGACTGCAGGACTGCATGATAAAGCCACAGAGGAAAGGTCCTCCTCTGACTCCACTCTATGTGAGCGTAGCAGCAGTCTGTGGTCTGAAAAGACACCACATTTTCAAACTGCGCTCGAACACAGAACAGTAGGGAATTCCAGATAAGGGTAGGAATAGCCTCACACTGGGAGACAAATTTACTTAAATAAATGCAATTCAGAAAATAAGGTAAGGATTTCCCCAGGTCAGTTCACAGAGATTCCCAGATTCAAAGTTTCAAAGATTCAGCCATTTATAGTATGACAAAAAATGCATTAACAGATTATTCCTGAGATTGTAGAATATTATGTATTATGCAAACAAATTAATAAAATGAATGAAATAATGATTTAAATGTATGTGATAGGAAACTAATGAAGATGGTGAACAATGCCCTCTAAAGGGGACAAGAGTGTATTACAGTGCTGAAGCAACTGGAGAACATGCACCATATTATGTATTTGTTGTTTTCAGTTCCTCCTTTTAATATTACAGTACTGCCATTTAGCAGACACACTTCTCTGGAGCAACCTCATCTAATTTTACATGGTGTCTATTCATACAAATGGATGTATACTGAAATAATTCAGGTTATGAACTTAAAGATGAACTTAAAGAAATTCCCTCACTGGGAATCTAACATGTTACCATTGGGTTCCAAACCCACTTTCCACTCAGGTATACCAATATCAGCAGCAGTACCACTGACTCTAAGCATGCATGTTTTAACACATCACTCTGGCTCACTCTCTCCCCAGCAGGGGTTCCCAGACTGGGTCAGGACCACCTCAGGAACTCACAGGAGGGGTTTTAGGAGGTTCTGAGGTAGACCCCACTGATCGATCCGCTGTGCTCAAAAATCAATGCATATTTCCAGATTACATTATATCCCTGCAGGAAATGCTCTCCTTCGGGTGGCTAATAAAATAAAGTTAATGTGTACTTCAAATGAGTTTATAAGGATGAGATTAATGGAGAAGATGGCAGTGAGCTGTCTAATAATAGCCAGTAAAAATGCTCATGAGGAGAATTTGAATCAAATATGCTTCCCGCATAATGATTATTTGGACAGTACATCATATTAAATGAAGTGCCAATACAGGTAACTGCCAAATACAGAACACTTGGATACATGAGTGATGAAAAGGTATATTGATAGCAGGTGTGTCACAGGTGAATTAGGAAAGTAGCATTCCTCCATGCCTGTAGTTGTGTGGAGATGCTTGGCCTTTATTCTGGCTGGAAGAGATCTCAGGGACTGTTAAAGAGGGGTGGTTATTGGGACACTCAGTGGCTGAGACTGCTGAACCTGCTGGTGTCTCACAAGGAAGAGTGGCAGCAAAGCTGATGATGAAGTGTAGGAAAGACATGACAACTCTCAGCTGACTAACTATCAATATAGGGCGTGAGCTGGCCATTTAATGAAGATCAGTCCACCGATAACCTCACAGAAAGGGATGCTATGGTTGTAGTTTATTATTTTATTTTGCAGGTGACCTGTGAACTGAAGTATTGGGAACATCTAGTATTGCTGACGTCCGTAATGGCAGCCACGCATTGACTGGAATGGACTGCAGAAGATGCTCTATTGCAGGTGAGTTCACCTGAGTACATTACTCTCCTCCATCCCCCACACCAGTGATGATGGTAGGCCTGTAACTCTTCCCCAATGGGTTGCTCTTACCATGAACAGCGCTACAATCCCTATGTAAGATAATGTGCAGCTGATGCTGTAATGGGAAGTTCCTGTCTTTATTCAATCTAAGCAAACATGCCTATCCCACACCAAATTATGTGTTAGGTTAAATGCTGCAAAATAGTAACGTATCAAGCAACTGTGTGTTCTGGTTTGATTAAACACCCACAGGGCACATATTTAAGCACACGACAAACTTGGAAAGTCATACAGTCCTACCTAAGGCTTAACATCTGGATGGTAAAACACAGGGTAATACCTTTCTGATATTATCAAGCATTTTATTATATGCAATAGAATGTTGACATTAATTCACTCTGGAATTGAGAATTTGCGGGGTTTTTTGTATTCCATGTACTTTGTGTGTGGGGAAAGGTAGAAGTATCCTGGAATTTCCCCAGAAAATGTGCTTCGTGTTCCAGAAAAAAGAACATCAAACACATTTTTAGTATCTCTGTATCTTACTATCTAGTATCTTTGCTTTACTATCCCAGAATTCAAAACCATGTATTATCAGGAAAAGAAAGTTCTACTGCTGACAACATTTTTGCAATATATTATAATTGTCACTAGATGGCAGCAAACACACAAACAAGGCTAGTTGGAGTCACGCGGTCCGTTTACCACAAAATAAAGTTATGTCAGAAAGTCTTTTCCAAAAATATGGCAATACATTTGTATCAACTAACACATGAAATAGTAGTCTAGTGGTTTGTTTCATCTTTTATATGATGATTGACAAAAAAAATCTCTTGACGTATTTAACTCCATTGGTGTTAATAAACCTGATAGCACCAGTCTCAGAACATATGCACTTGTGAATCCTGTCCACCTGGTTCATGTAACTAAGGATCTCTAAAGAAGGTTTGACTTAACATACAAACAGGACTGCCGGGGGAAATTCCCAGACAAAATCATATTACATTATTCCTGGGCCCGAACAATAATATTTACCATAAGTTCAGACCCTTTCCCCCCCCCCTCCTCCAGTGACCAGGACAATATATCCAGTTGTGCCCCCCTGATAATGGCCCCGTATACAAATATTAAATATCTAGGTTACATTACCACACAAAGAAGCGTACTGTGTGTTAGACCACCTCTGGCACATTCTGGGCCCTTTACAGACGACCATTACCCTGTTGTCAAGTTATATTCTCCGGGTAATCATTCAATCAGCAGCAGAGCATGAAAGCACTCTTTGCACACTGACATTAATGACCCCGCATCAGTTTTTCATCAGTCGCCAACAATGCTAAATCACTTCGCTGGCATGTTACATATTTCTCTCCATTCTGTCGTTCCCCGCTGCAGATAGAGAATGCGCTGGCTGACTGAACAATGGGCTTACAATGGCGGGACACCATTGTACCGCTGAGCAATTGTAGCAGATTGTTGTAATTGTGAAATTATAGTGTCTTGGCTCTGATCATTTGTTGTCAAAAATCCATTTCTGAGCTGGTTCTGACAAAGCTGCCCCCCCCCCCCCCCACTCCAAACTTCACTTCACGGAAACAAAATTCAATGAGAAAGAGTGGTGTCAAGTGCAGTAATTTGACTGGAGTTGTGCAGAGAGCATTTGCAGTGCCAGCCTCTGACGGAGTCTCAGACACCCCGCTCCGTACCTGTGGCGGGTGGGGCTGAAGGGAGGGCCCAGGTCACTGCAGGCTGACCCAGGTGAAGTCATGTATCTGCTGAGTTTGGTGTCCATTTTGGCTCAACCAGTGAGGGAAATTAAGTTAAATTAAATTAAAGAGTTGGAAAATTGACTTAATGTAGTAACATGCAAACCTTTTCCAATGAATTAATTACACTTTCTGAATTAAAATGGAATGTATACCAAGCCTGGTTCTAAGGTCCATTCAGGTTAGGTTCGGTTAGGTTACGTTGTAAGGTCAGCTTGTGTTTGCTAAGAAATGTTTCCTATCGAGAATAATATACAAATGAAAAAATATGTGGTAAACATATTTTTTTATTGAAAATTGGCAGTAGTTGTTTGTGTACAGGGGTCAGGGGCACATTTGGGAAGGAAAGGTCAAGCTGAGGGCAGGATTAAGGAGAGATTTGGAGTGAATATTGCTTGAGGGCCACAGGGGTTGAGAAGGAGATGGTACAGAATGGCAGGGGTGGAAAGAAAACATTGTTTTTGGATGTCAGCTGTTCATGTCAGGGGTGCAGAGCACACAGAAGCGTATTCCTGGACATGGTACCCCAAAAAAACACCCATTATTCCCAGGGATGGAGGGGACTGAGAGAGACCAAAGATAATCTCTTTTTAATGCTTCTTATGAATGTTTGGCAAAAGCAATACAACTTTATTTGGTGGGGGTCTGAGCCTCACCAAGAGGGGGTGCAGACCAATGCAGACAACCTACACTCCACATAAGTCCAGAAATGTATCTGAACTGCAAAATGTAGTATTGTCATCTACAGCTGCTACTGTAATTACAATAGCATATAATAGTGAATGCATTATGTACTCCATAATCAACAAAGAGAGTATGCTGTGTGAATGAGTGTGTGTGTGCACACACATGCTATTGTCTGTTTCTGAAATGGTGCACTAGTTCCCAATATAGTGTAATGGATGTCAGCCATTTTGTATCTCAGTTGCGGTGCTGCTTCCTGTAATAATGTCATGATGTGCTCTGTGGCGGTGGAACCATTTCCTGCTCTAGCGGCACTGTCTTAGCTGTGCCCAGCGTATAATATCTCCTCAGCGTCACCCCGGGGAGAGACTGTGCAGTTGTTATTTTTCAATATAATTTCCCGCAGGTTAAGAAGAAGGCAAGTCAAAAACTCAATACCAATCAGATATGGTATGAATAGCTTCTTAAAGGGGTCAGCACTGTTGTTTCAAATGGCTGCGGCTTTCATACAAATTATTACCATACGTGATATTAAATTAGTATCCTATATTATGACTCATGTAAAAGAATTACTTATTTTTTAATTGCAGGAGTAATGTGCATTCAATATTTTCTCCTGCCATAAATAATTTGAAATGGATTTGGCATTCACAGTCAGCTGTTGGATGTGATACGTTTTCTTGATCTTTAAGATCAATAAAGTCAGTAAAGTGTTCATTTCTCCCCCACTGTTTAAAGTAGGCCACTATACTGTAATTAGGGCAGATCTTTTTCACAGTATGGGATCATACAGGCTGCTGTGCATGTTTGCATTGCATAACTAAATAATGTGAAAATAATAAGGGTTAATGGGCTTGTTATATACACTCACTGAGCACTTTATTAGGATCACCTGTAATTATTCATGCAATTATTTCATCAGCCAATTGTGTGACAGCAGTGCAATGCATAAAATCATGCATATATGAGTCAGGAGCTTCAGTTATTGTTCATATCAATCATCAGGATGGGGAAAAATGTCATCTAAGTGACTTTGACCGTGGAATGATTGTTGATGCCAGACAGGGTGGTTTGAGTATCTCAGAAACTGCTGATCTCCTGGGATTTTCACGCACAGTCTTTGCAAAGAATGGTGTGAAAAACTAAAAACATCCAGTGAGCAGTAGTTCTGCAGGCAGATGTGACTTGTTAATGAGAGATGTCTGAGGAGAAGGGCCAGACTGGTCAAAGCTGGCATGAAGGTGACAGTAACACAATTAGCCACACATTACGACAGCGGTATGCAGAAGAGCATCTCTGAACACACAACGCATCAAACCTCTACGTGGATAGGCTACAGTAGCAGAAGCTAAATAAGTCAAATAAATACCTAATAAAATGCTCACTGAGTGTATGTCAGCCTATATTTTTGCTGTATCCCAATCATGTGGATGTTAGCTGTACCATTAGGGGGCAAAGAGACATAGTGTTTTGACACTTTTTAAAAACATGAATGTAAAAAAAAAAAGAAATAAGGAAAGTCCGTGGTCTAGTGTATTTGAAACCTAAAAACAACAAACAACAATCAGCTACAAACAGCCAACAACAGCAAAAGCAAACAACACACAGTCGGCATAAAACAACTGGAGAACTGACTTGAATACACTCATACAATGTAAGACTAAAAAATTTTCCCCCACCAGCCTTCATTTGAGGGTGTACACTCATTCTCCACAGGCAGTAATAACACCACCCCCTCTCACTCCCACACCAATGCCCCTAAACCTCAGAAACACAGCTGGCCTTCATCGGGCCTGGTACAGGTTAATGCGTGCAAGAGAAACACAAACCCACCCCACACTGGAACAGACAACGCTCAGGGCGCACTAGATACTTTCTCCTTGACAAATACACTTGTCACAAAATGCTTTTATTGAAAGGTTGCAATTTCTTTCATTTGAATCTCAATTGGGACTGCAAGAAACACCTGCATGTGCCTGTGTCCCTTTCACTGCCACCATAATCTAGCCGGTATTGAACATTTTATGAAGCTGAAATGAGAATTTCAACATAAGTACGATCAATGAATATATCCTCTGTTTAGTTATGAATGTACTGTAAATTCCACACTGCGCACTTCCAACATCACCATACAGAGATCCATTCAAAATTAGTCAGAAGGCATATCTCCATGCACAGCTATGTTAAAATGATAATTCCAAGAGCCACACAGTGGTTGATAACCCATTTAAAAGGAAACATATTTAGATCTCATGAAAGATGCATTACTTACGCTAATGTACATAATAAATGGAATTGTCAACAGCATTTGGCCCTAATTTTAAGTGGAATGATTAGTAAGAAGCATTTCTATGAAATCTTGGTTTCTGTTCATTTCTAACAACTCATGAATTGCAGAAATATATTTTCCCAATAAAGATGTCAGCTGCCAGCTACCTGTCTTACAATGGACAGGACTGTAGTAAGCACATGAGATGAATCCAGGTGGCTCATGGACATGTCCCTGTATAAAGATAAATACAGAATAGAGGCTGGTAAAAGATGAGATTTCATGTCAAACAGCTCCAGGAGATAACAGGCTGTTACTGGAGAACAAATGAGAAGATAAAAATATTGAGTGGGCCAAACTTCATCTTTTAGGCACAATCTTTTAAATGTAATTAATTATATGCTTTATTGAATTTTCTCTGCTATTCAGTCCATCTTCAAAAAGACGTTCACTTCACAGTAGGCTAATGACAGTCAGTAGACTTCCAATACATTTAAATTCAGAACACTAAGTAGAAGTTTGCAAAGTGACAGGTAGCAAGGCAAAATTATGTTTTATACAAAATACACACAGCCTTCACCTTATGATCCCCTTTACTGTATTTTTGCAAACAAACTGACTTTGACTATGATGAATGATTATGAACTGTATTTTCATTCAGTGTTAATGTAATATGATGGTTTAGTTTTAAGCAGAGAGGTTCATTTATTGTGGAAAATGACACAACACTGTATACTAATAGAAATTGATTCTAGAGATACACATACCATCTCTATCAAAATATTTTGAATCAAAATAAGAGGAGACTTCCAAACACTGTGTGGACTTAGTGACAATAATAAAATAATACATTTTGTATTTTATCTCTCTTTCAGCTTTCATCAAAATTAGTAGTGTCAAGGGCACTCCATTTTTGATTTCATTTTATGCCTGTAATATCATATTTTCTGGCTGCTTTGGCATGCAGATAATGTCTTGAGATTTTGTCACCAGCCCAGAAACACTAGTCACTGCTATATTTGTGGGTGTGAATGTGTGTTAATCATATGAATAATCCCCGGTTTATAAATGGCTGTCAAGTTTTACTGGCAGCCGTTTATTTCAGCATCTCATCATGTGATCTGTGGGGACTCTTCTAGAAATACACATTTGTCTCACCTCATAATAATAATCTGTGTAAGAGTGTGTGTGCATGTGTGTGTGAGAGAGAGAGAGAGAGAGAGAGAGAGAGAGTGGAGAGAGAGAGAGAGAGAGAGAGAGAGAGAGAGAGAGAGAGAGAAAAGAGAGAGAGAGAGAGAGAGAGAAAGAGACAGAGTCAGAGATTGAGAGAGAGAGAGAGTCGGCTAGATTACTTTTTTGGGGTTGATTAACTCCTGAAGCCCACTTCCTTGTTCCAATGAGTGATCCTGACTATAAGATAATAACAGCCTGCCCTTTCAGTGCTCTTTGTTTTCAAGGCCAATAGGAGGGGTGGTGACCCATCCTGGTGTGTCCAGAAGGACAGCAATAGTGGCTAAAGTCTCAGTTAGCCGTACCCATCATGCTCTCTGCCTACCACGACCACCTTGTTTTTCTCCCTGCTAATTCCACAGTGAAATGGAGGCACAAACAGCGTTGAAAAATATCCTTCCCTCTTCAATAAGTGATGCAGATTGCAGTTCGAATATGCAGATTGCCTTACATCTGTTACTCCTGATTATAGCCTCACTTTATGTTATAGTGAATTAACTCCCCGCGTTAATGCTAGATTCTTAGGGTTCAATTGAGTGCAGCTGTCTATTAAGCTGCCTGCAGAACTTTGTGCTAAACGTAGCGCTACATGGTCAAATTGTAACATTGTTGGGTTACATTAAATGTGTGACACACTGGGGTGAGAATACATTGATGTTCTTCAATGCATATGACACCTTCAGTGTTAAAATGGCAGCAAAAAAGCGCATAATAACATGTTATTCACTCTTAAATTAAAATGTTGGGAATTCAAACACTGAAAGTGATGTGTTCTGACTGCACTTCTCTCCCCTGAATGGCCATAATCAGAGCTGCATTGCAGTGGTGTTTGAAGCCTTTCCAGAGTGAATTCATTGAAGACATCATTGGGCACTGTTGAATACAGTATGAATACTTTTTATTTGCATCTTAAAATGTTTTTAAGAATCCTTCACAGGACAAATATAACTGACTTTGAATTAGCAAGAAACAAACAAACGATCAAAGCAATGAACTATCACCAAATGCACAGAGATTTCATTCTCCTGACATGGCTTCAGTTTGTGTGATGCTTCCATGTGAAAGTGCCCTCTGCTGGCAATAGGAGTTACTGCAACCAACTCTTCAGTTGGGAAAATGTCTTGCCACTCTCACAGAAATGAATTGCTTGCACATGAGAGGCCCATCTTGGTCAGTCATGTATTTGTACAGCGTCATGTGTAATGTCATGTGATGCTAGACCATTGTCTGACAGGTTCCTTAGAGTGACTTGCAAGGGGAGGGGTGACATAAGGTGGGGTGTGTTGGATCACACCTTTGTAACAATGAATAAATGGTAAATGGTTGGAATTTATATAGCGCCTTTATCTAGAGCACTGTACAATTTATGCTGCTCCTTCACACACACACACACACACACACACACACACACACACACACACATGCAAGGCACCAACCAGCTCATCAGATGCAATTGGGGGTTAGGTGCCTTGCATGTGTGTGTGTGTGTGTGTGTGTGTGAAGGAGCATTCCAACCATTTACCACGAGAGCTTCCTAAAATTTCCCTTGGGATGAATAAAGTATCTATCTATCTACCTATCTATCTGTCAGCTCCTCATGTCTGCAAATAGAAATGCTCCTGTGAGGGGAAGCATTGATGTGTACAGTACAGTGACGCAAATGTCCCCTTTGTGAATGAAATGTCCCCCTTTTTGAACAAACTTCCACCCTTTTTTGACTGAGCCATGTTTCTGCTTTTCCTGGTCAAATTCTTCCTGATGAGAGAGGCTCACTGTCCTCTCATTTCCCCCTCTCTTCCTCTCTATCTCCCATTCTCTCTCTCTAATTGTCCTTGTCCCTCTCTCTGTCCCTTCTTCCTCTCCTCTTTCTTTCCAGTTCAGTCCCTCTTACTGTCTCCCTGTCTCATCTTTATTTTCTTATGAAAGAGGTGTAAAGAATAAAGGAGCAAACACTTAATGTATTATTCTCCTGAGATGTACAAAATCCCATAACAGCTGTTGGATTCACTTATATGACCCAGTTTCAGATAACATTAAGAGTGAGTGATGCACAAGAAATCTTTCACAGGCAGCTAGTCTCATTTTATACTTTTGGACAGAATAAAATGGTGTAATTTTCTATACTTTCTATACTATACAGGATCATTCTGTGGGCGGACAGACTGTCACTATATTACACAGAAACAAAGCTCCATTCTGAATGCCTTTAAAGGTTACTGTTCAATTATAGAGCATTTGTATGCAGTCACCCATTCAAAGAGTACATTCTTAATCAATGACACATAGTAAAAATGTAACAATTACCATATACATAGACTAAGATTGCAGGATCAACGTGAGCTGAGACCAGCACTTTGGACTCAGATGAATTGCCTGTAATTATTAAATGCCAAAATTATTCAATACAGCTATTATTAAGACATGTTTTTTTGTGGATTACACATTAATAGGACGTTGCGCTAATCTCCTTGGAGACTGATGGATCCTGACTGCTGTGGAAGGGAATAGTAGGACCATCCCAGATACTCCGGACTGGATCTGTGCCGGTGCCGGCTGACTTCGGACCAGAATCGAGGCATATCCGACCCGGAGTTGCTTGCTGTCTGGGATGTGTCTCCTTCATCATTGTGTAGTTGCAAAAGAACAAAGTCAAATGCTATTGTGGTAACTGAATAGATGATCTGTAGGTATCATATTCAGACCATCAAGTGTGAGGGGCAAGTATGGCTGACTACCCTGCAGGACAGACTTGCCTGTAGTATCACCCAGCGAGGGAAGTGCTCAATTCTGCGGGCTTTGACATGTCACATCGCTCACCAGCGCCCTCCTCTGGTCAGTTGAGCACCTGCAGTCTCCCTGCACCAGCTGTGCGTTGAGTGGACTCCTCCGGGGGTCTGAGGAATGAAAGCAGCAGTGGCTGCTGGAAAAATCTTTGGAGGGGGATTGCTTGCTCTTCTGTCCTCGTGGAGAATTGACAGAGGTTGCACCCCTGAGGCTGGTCTTGGAATTAAGACCCAGAGTCAGTGTTTAAAATGACAAAATGAATTGAAAGTAAAACGGAGCATTCCTGCGGATCAGTAGTGACCTTACTCAGGGGCAGTGTAGGGCCTGCAAGTATCTGTCAGCCCTCTCCAGGGCAGCGATGACTTCAATTTCCTCCAGCATACTGCAGTCAGTTTCTCCAGCCATAATTCAAGAAGGCCACTATTACCTTTAACTTGGCACAGCGAGGTTGTCTGGACGTCTAATGTAGTTGATAAGGAGACTGCACTTTAATGGATCTGTTTTGGCATTTTGAGGGGGGGGGGGACTTTAATGCCAGACAGAGGTGGGAATTTAAAAGGGCCTTGAGTAAACACACCATCAAAATGAAACTTAAGGTCACCACCACCCCCTCCCTTCCTTCTCTGATGTGAAATGAGTCCAGCAAGTCAGGGGCAGTCAGTAAAGTCAATGTCCATTTTGAAGCCTTGTGTTTGGCATTTTTTTATTGATTGATTTTTGATTTACCGTTATGTTGTTGATCAGTCCAACCAGTTCCACCTAAAACTAATTAGAATGAGAATGGATGGTAAACACCAGCCATACCCCAACAAACTCCAACACACCATATAGCAATTTTATTATGCCTTAAGATGCATATATCTTTTTAAACATGATTGAATGTCATTGCTTATTGTTCATTTTCCAAGGGTTTGCTCTTTTCAGAATTTTAGGAGTGGAGTTTGAATGACAAAAACTATAAATTTCAGTCAGTAGAATTTAATTGAATGACAATACAATTCTACTCATTTTATAACCACAAAAGCATTGTGCATGTGTAAACGTAAGTGTAATTTACCAGCCTCTAAAAACATCTGCTATTAATTACTTACTTAGAGCAAACAATTCTAATGCCATTGCAAATACTAACATTGATGTCAGATATCAAATAGTGTTTGGAAATCATACTCACACCCCCTCTGCACCACTGAACAATACTCACACCCCCTCTACACCACTGAACAATACTCTCACCCCCTCAACACCACTGAACAATACTCACACTCCCTCTACACCACTGAACAATACTCTCACCCTCTCAACACCACTGAACAATACTCACACCCCCTCTACATCACTGACCAATACTCGCACTCCCTCTACACCACTGACCAATACTCACACCCCCTCTACACCACTGACCAATACTAATACCCCATCTACACCACTGACCAATACTCACACTCCCTCTATACCTGACCAATACTCACACCTCCTCTGCACCACTGAACAATACTCACACCCCCTCTACACCACTGAACAATACTCTCACCCCCTCAACACCACTGAACAATACTCACACTCCCTCTACACCACTGAACAATACTCACACCCCCTCTACACCACTGACCAATACTAATACCCCCTCTACACCACTGACCAATACTCATAGAGCTATAACCAGCTACTTGTCAGTTGTCAAATACGGTTGGTTCTGAATAAATATAAATATGTTAAGGTTCAGATTAATTGCATGAACATAATGTATGCCAACATTTTTGTGAAAAGCTACAAATCTCTTGACAAATTTATTGAAAAATGTAAGTGTCACAGACATGACGGAAATCCAAATGTTGTTGGCATGTTGCGGCTAGTAGCCTACAGGCCAGAAAATCAGTGTGTCTTCATGCAGTCCTTCACTGCTTTTCCCCTGCCTGTGTAGAGTAAGTGTCCAACTTTCGTGCTCTGTGAAATGATCTATAACGCCTCTAAACCGCGGCGTTAAATAACCTTCTCATTACTCCTTTCCAGGCGCTTGCTGAAGTGACTTTTTCCCTTTGCTGCTGCTCCCGCAGTGACATATTAGCGCGAGAGATAAAACTCCCGCTACCCTGCTTATTACACGCACGCCATCCGACAACAGGCTTCAAGCGCCCTGCCGGAGAGGTTATCTCGGTTCAGCTTTACGTTTAATTTATTCGCCTCTGGCCTGTCGAATAATAATGCCAGTGCGCGGTGCGGCGTTTCCATTGTGCGGTTTGCGCTTCCCTTTCTCCTGCGCCTCGCTTCATTTGTGTTTCATCCGGCTATCTTCCCTCGAAATTTCTCCCCCTTATCGGCTACTCGTAAATTAATTTCAGCAAACATGCCGATGGTCTGCCGTTAGCGGGAAGCGATAAGAGCAGGGGAAACTATCTCTCTGTCTAGCCCTGGCTGGTGTGTAGCACCTTTATCCCACATACAGCTGTTGCATGGCTTGGCTTGGGTTAGACAAAGTTTAATAGATTTTTCGTAAATATAGGAACCAGCTCCTTCTGCTGAAGCGTTGCATGGCTCCACTTACCACTTAGACTTTGTGTGTTTTTGAAACCACATTCACACATCGAACACTTTTCTGGTTACACCTGTACGTCATATGTCTTTTGTATTAATCCAAAAGATCATAGAATCTTGAAGTACCCCCTAGCCACCCAAAATCAGAGGAAAAGTGGACTGGACTCATTTGTGGATGGAAATGAGCAGGGAAGAGAATGCCGTTTGTGGAGCCTAATGAGCATAATTAATGGTGTGAATAGGGTGCTGTCTCACAGCTGGAACAGACATTTTGAAATCATACTCGAAGATTCTCCCAGTAGTACCAATCTACTCATTGTGTGAGCTGTTGGATAGGGAACTAAAGCGTGAACATGTTAAAAGTGTTAAAAGTAGAAATGGGTCTATGCACACCTCACTAAGAGGACTATGTATTTGAAGGGGACTATGTTTTTGAAGAAACTTTCATTTTAAGAGTTGCTGACATTACTAGAGCTGGCTAGAAGGACAGGTGATCTATTTGGCTTGTAACATTGACTACCTCGAAAAAACAATGACAATGGTGCTCTCTCCTGGATATATAAAACAGAAATAGAAATCTTCAGAGTAAACCCCACCAAGACACTCATTTTGGTGTTTGCTCATTTTGTATGTATTTGTATGTATACAAGAGCTATACTTAAGGTTTGAGCGACCATAAACAAAATGAATTTGATAATTGTGTGACCCATGGGGTGGTGGTGGCCTTAAGAGACTGCATAGAGTGTTCATGGCAGTGGTCAGCTCTGAGGTATACTCTATCAGACCCAATCACAAGCAGAGCACTACACGCTCTTATCCAGAGCGACGTACAGTTGATTGCAATGCAGGGTTAAGGGCCTCGCTCAACGGCTGTGCGGATCTTATTGCGGCTACACCGGGGATCGAACCACCGACCTTGCGGGTCCCAGTATGCATCTTAACCACTACACTCCAGTCAGAGTTCATAAGTGTGCCATCTGATTTAATGAGAGTTTTGGTTCTCTGTGGGTGTTGGAAGTCAACCTAAAAATGGCCTAATAATGTCACCGTATATGTAAATGGTGCATTTAAATATCACATTTAGATATAATAGCTCATACACTATAGTTCTGTAGTTCTTATTACATTTTTTAAGAGGAAGAATGTTATCATTGTTTGTGTCGATGGCGGATTTAAACCCTTGGCTGTTTTGACTTCCCCCCTGGCTTTCACCAACTGAAGTCCTGATCCCCCATACAGAATACTCAGTCTTTTGTTGTAATCCACCAAAATGCAGAAGATAAGAAGTGTATTGCATGCACTCACCCCCCCCCCCCCTCCCCCTTCTCATGCAGTATTCCTCAACCTGACAGAGCTGAACTGCTGTTGACCTGCCCTTAAACACAGCAGCCATACATAGGAAAGGTCAGAAGCAACTGTGGTTGACCACTTGTGCTTTTTATCTCGTGTGAGAGCTGAATAAACATCTTTAAATAAACACAAATATTTAAAACCTCATTTGTGTGGGCATGGCTGTGGCCCTAAATGACCATTCATGCCAAAGCCAGCTCTGCATTTCCAGAAGTTTAGCTGCATCTTCTGCAGTGTAACTGGTATTGTTTAACCCAGGAATATCCTCAGGAATATTTCCTTGACCTGCTTTAGCAGTTTCAAACGGATGCCTCATGATGTTTGCTCATATTCTAAATATAACAGCACAGATTAATTGCATGCATTTATTAATAAATCGACATGCTGAGTTTATAGTCAAATATAATTCAGGTAAAAATGTGTACGATTATTTGAGAAATTATTAACTTTTTATTCTTTTGCCCTCATTTTTGCCAAACAGCAGCAGATGGGTTCCCCCAGTGAGTCAGGTTCTGCTCAAGGATTCTTCCTGTCAGCCAGAGAGTTTTTCCTGGCCACTGTTACCCTTGGGAGGCAGTTCTCTGTAAAGCTGCTTTGTGACAAAGCCCCTTTGCTAAAAGCGCTGTAGAAATGAAAATTGATTGATTGATTTTCTGCACGCACACATAAACGCCTGAAGCTCGCCATGTCACCAGCTGCTCTTTGAGCCCGGCCCACAACCCAGGCTCACGGTGGAACAGTCCGGATTTCACTGAGCGTGCGTGTTAGATTATAGTAGGTGTCCTGGTCTGTTTGCCTTTAGTGTGAGAGAGCGTAATTCCTTTGGGAATATTATGAGGCTGCTGATGGTCAGGTAGGTCGGCGTGGTTTCAGCTAACATAGCAGGAGCATGTTATTTTTAACAAATATTTATATTTTTAAAGAAACCGTGTATTGAAACGAGTGAAAGCAAATGAATTCCTGTATTATCACAGTCAGTGAAGAACTGTGACGTCGGAGCGTCGAGCTATGTATACCAATGCTACTTATCGTCTCAAGCGCTCTGTCATTGAACCTTTTAAATGCAACTAGGTTATATTAAAAATTACCAGGTTCACAACAATGAACAAGCCTTAGCTTGGCTATCTGACATAAGTCCTGGCTACCAGATCAGAATTGGAACACATCATTATACACGTACACTTTTCCTACTGGGGCCCACTTAAATGAATAAAAAAAAACAGAAAAAGTGTTATCCCAGTTAACATTAATTTTCTGAGCGGAAAAACTAAGTAAGAAGATGAAGGTGAGTACGCTAGAATGGAGACAGTACATGATCTAGCTCTCCGTGGATACCGTTGGGGATAGGGCAGGTCTTTTAATTTTGCGTATTGATTTCACCTTTGAAAAAGATCCCAAACTTGCAGAAATTGCATAATGCATCCATGAAAACGGTAAATACACGTCAAGTGTTATTCAAAACTAAATATTTGAAGCCCTTGCCTAAAATGGTTTTAAAAGATATCAGGGCCAAGTATGAGGAAGCTGACTCTCCTGCACTTTGCATTGAAAGCGATGGCACCAGGGATCATTGTAACATTTTTGATCTCAGCACAGAGGTGTGCAGTCAGAACGTCTTTCACATTGGCAAATTTCTCCTCCATGTTCTTGGTGCGTTGAAGCCAGCCAATTCAATTCTGCAGTCACAAACAGTGGATTTGTGCACTGCAGGGGAGGTGGTGACCACTGGGGGCATTGAAGGAGATGAGATGTGACTCCTTGTGGGAGGAGCGTTTCAAACCAATCCTCCTAAGAGGAGAAGGACAGTTAACTCACAGCTTGTCAATAGTGTTGTGTTGTCATCTATTGCCATGGTAACTCTGATGGCCAAACTCTGCAGATCAATGCTGCGTTCAAGGAAAATAGATTTAGTCATTTTGGCACACAAGAAAACCATCACAAAAAATCTGGACATGAATCAATTTGTTTCAAAATTTGCCATGGCTAACCTCAGACTGGTCCTGTAAATAATTTATATACGCTGGAAACTGGCATCCTAGCTTCCCATAGAAATGACTTCATTGAACTATATTTTTTACTGTTCTAGCTTCCTCATTGTCATCATATGTTATATGTGATGATCCGATCATTTATTTGACATCATTATAGAGATGAACGCAGCATTCAGCGAGTAGCCTGTGTGATTTAATTGCACTCAGAGGCAAACAGAGACTCTCTGTCTCTGAGACAGACCTCTCTCCCTCCCTTTCACTCTTTCTCTCTTCCTCCTTCTCTCTCTCTTTCTCTCTCTCCCTCACTCCCTTTCAGTCTCTCTCTCTCTCCCTCCCTCTCTCTCTCTCTGTACTTGACAGGGTTTGAACTAGGTTAATTTGTTTGCCCCCAGTGCTTAAAAATGACAAAACCTAATTGTTATTTAATAACATTATAATTATAATTAATGTGTACGCTACAGGATCCCTACTGCACAGATAAGGACGTTAGCGTTTCTTTCTCTCTTCCTCAGATCTGACCTGAGATCTCAAAAGAAAACTGATATGTGACAAACATTGTTTGGAGAATGAGTTGCGTAATTGCTCGTACGAAGCTTTAAGCTTTACCGATCTCGGCAAAAGCACTTCCTTGAATACCCACTGCTTCTTGTGTCAGGTAATTATTGTCGATGAAAGTTTTTGTTTTCTGCTGTCTTTGAAGCTAGCCGAGGCTGTTGCAAATGTTGTATTAGCAGCACTGGCTAGTCCACACTAAGCACAATACACACGGTAGGCTACCTACATTTCATTACGTTCTTTATTGTATCTTAACACTTGAGCCAAGGAAATTCGCCTAGCCATACTATACGGAAAATAAGTTGTTTTGCTAACTAGACTCGTCTCCTCATTCGGCGCTGTATATGTTGCGATATTTACAACTGGGTACTGATTTTTTAATGCATTTTGGCGAAAATATGAGTCGATAGACCACATTGTGCCTTCAGCCAAATGACGCGCAACGTAGCCTAAACGTTGCCATAGGAGCGCCTATTGGTAGTGGGAAGAAGTTCCCGTAAGTTGCCAATTCAATAGTCATTGTTCGCATAATAATACTTATAGACGTTCGCACCAAACAAGCAAATCTGGAGCCCTGCTAACGTCAACTACCAACAAAATGTTTGGTAGCCATAGAGATAATAAAAAACAACTTCAAAAGAGGGGGAAGGACCAGCGTTGCTGAGTGGACAGGAGAGTTTATTATGATTCTTTACTGCCGTTGTCAAGTCAAGTCACATTTACCTATAAAGCACATTTAAAATGACTACCGTCAACCAACGTGGTCTACAATGTCTAATTATATATATACACTCAGTGAACACTTTATTAGGAAGATCTGCACAACAGCTTGTTAATGCAAATATTTAATCAGCCAATCATGTGGCAGCAACTAAATCCATAAAAGCATGCAGACATGGTTAAGAGGTTCAGCCAAATGTCAGAATGGGGAAGAAATGTGATCTAAGTGACTTTGACTGTGGAATGATTATTGGTGCCAGACGTGGTTTGAGTATCTCAGAAACTGCTGATCTCCTCAGTCTCAAGAGTTTGCAGTGAATGGTGCGAAAAACAAAAAAAACATCCAGTGAGCAGCAGTTCTGCAGGCAAAAACACATTGTTAATGAGTGAGGTCAGTGGAAAAGTAACACAAAAAACCATACCACAAAGCACTTATCGTGTTTTGTATCAGACCACCCACTTTTTAAGTGAGATATTATTATTATTTCATTTTATTTTATTTTTTAACATTCATACACACACTCACACCGATGGCGATTCATACACACACTCACACACCGACAGCGACTGGCTCCCACACAAGGCGCCACACAAGGCCCCGACCAGCACGTCAGGAGCATTTGGGGGTTAGGTGTCTTGCTCAGGGACACTTCGACACAGCCCGGGCGGGGGATCAAACCGGCAACCCTCCGACTGCCAGACGACTGCTCTTACTGCCTGAGCCATGTCGCCCCCATGAGAGAAAGTATTGAAACCCCAAAGCATCAATCAGTGACATGACAAACAATCTCCATAGGGCATGGGTGAAGGTATCTCAATCAACAGTTCAAAGAAGACATAGAGAGCAGCAACATAGAGGCTATACCACAATATGCAAACCACTCATCAGTAGTAAGAATCGGAAGGCAAGATTACAATTTGCAAAGAGGGAGAGAGATGATGACTGATGAGACCAAAATTAACCTCTACCAAAGTGATAGAAAGGCCAAAGTGGATCTGCTCATGATCCAAAACATACAAGCTTGTCTGTGAAGCAAGGTTGAATGAAATGTCATGACTTGGGCTTGCATGGCTGCTTCTGGAGTGGGCTCACTAATCTTTATTGATGATGCAACTCATGATGCCAACTTACAAAGAAATGCATCCAAACTAATTGGGAGGAACTTCATCATGCAGCAAGACAATGACCCAAACCACACTGCCAACAAAGGACTTCATTAGGGAGAAAAAGTTGATGGTTTTAGACTGGCCAAGTCAACAAACAAGAAGTAAAAGAGGCTGCAGTAAAAGCCTGGAAAAGCGTCTCAGAAGAAGAATGCATCGGTTTGGTGATGTCAATGGGTCACAGGCCTGATGCAGTTATTGCAAGCAAGGGATATGCCACCAAATATTAAGTGTTATTTACTTTTAAAAAAATGTGGTGGTCTGATATCAAAGGTGCTATGTTCAAAGTAGTTTCATACATCTATAGTGTAAATACCGTGTTCATCATTTTATCTCAACCCTCAATGTTGAGATAATTGTGTCTTGCAAAAACAAAGGAATTTTGAAGGGGACTGTATATACTATATATATTGTCAGTGAGTCAACGTTCGGGACACAATCCAGGGATATTTTTAGGGGGGCTGAGATGAAAAACAGGGGGGATGAAGCCCCTCATGATTTCCAACACGTTTTATAATTTTGATATCAATAAAATAGGTTTTCATTGCTCGTTATTTAAAATGCATTGACAGTTAAAATTGACGCGCCGTAGCCTCTGTGATAGCCATTGTCTTACTGCTATAAAAGACGGAAAACATAAATTACCTGCGCGTGCATTCATATTAATAAAACAACAGAAAAAGAATATATTGAAGATTCATAACGCATCAGTTTTGTTTAGTCTATTGAAAAGTTTCATCAGCTGGCGCAGGCACAACTCTTCACTACAGTCTCTGCGCGCATTTTGTGCAGCAGCGGTCTTGGACGTTGAAATTCCTCTCGGTTCGCGCATGACACAGGTCGACAAAGAGAAGACTGCGCTTCACTGGTACTCCAGGGTCAGGAGTGTGGCTCCAGTCGTTGCGCGACTGACCAGTGCTATATAAAGCATCTCCTGCAAAATGCTGTACAACAGTGCATCTCCCAGCGCGAAGGAGGCTGCGGGCAAGTGGGGCAATGCGGAGCGCGTTTATTACTCTTCTTATTCTGAAGACATTATTGCGTTTTTTTCTAACCATGGATCATGGGCCGTGTTTTGAGACTTGGACCCTTTTTTAAACTTGAAAAATAACTGGATTTTCTCCAAAGGAAACGCTTATGAATTAATACAGATTTTATTTTATTTTATTTTAATGAAATGGATTATGCGTAATTCCATGTCATTTTTAATCTCAGTATATCTTATATACTTTATGATATCCATGAATGGTACCCTATATGTTTTGGAAGCGTGATTTCACACAAAGATGTGAGAGAGGCGTTGTGACAACATTGTTGCTCGGTGATCGTTTCTATCCATGAATTACAGAACATACTATTAAGTACGTCGTACGTACGTTCAGAGAAATATCTGTTTTTTGCTATTCCACTCCTGCTCAAAGAATGGATACGTATAGTCTTTCAGTGAATGGTGTCGCCTACACCGAAGCTGCGGAAATCCTGAAATCAGAAGCAGACCCTTTCTCTGGTCCGCACCAATCCATTGCGCCATGGAACTTCAAAATATTGGCTGCTTTGATGTTCATAATAACATCCTTGTCCCTGTCTGAAAACTTTACTGTAATGCTGGTCACGTTTAGGTTCAAACAACTGAGACAGCCCTTGAACTACATAATTGTTAACCTGTCTGTTGCTGACTTTCTTGTATCACTAATCGGGGGCACGATAAGTTTTCTGACTAATGCTAAAGGCTACTTCTTCTTGGGAGCTTGGGCGTGCGTAATGGAAGGATTCGCAGTGACTTTTTTCGGTAAGTCTATAAAACGTTCCATTAAAAAGTTGACAACTGGAAAATCCGTTTTTTTAACCTTCAACACAAAGATGTAAATTCTCTCAATTTCACTTCAAACCGTTATCTTCGCTAATATAACATTCAATTCTAGACATTAAGCAGGCACTGCTTAATGATGAGCACGTGTAATGTTATTTTCATGCAATCCATTAAGACCCAGGGAGCCCTTGAAGATATTGTAGGGGTTGTCTGGTCAGATTTGATATGTAACTACTCTATATAATTAGGGGAATATATATATTTTTAACTTTTGTTATAATTATAATTTAATATAACCCTTTTTCTCGATGGGATAAAAACATTTTCAAGAGTGTAACAGCAGTGTCCCTCCTGGGAATCAAAGCCCCAAATATATGTAGATTTTTGTAATAATAAAAAAAAAGTATAAAAGTAAAAATATCAACGAAGTTCATCAACACAAACTCAGAAGCCAATGCTTTTTCGGTCTTCATGTACACAACATGGTAAGTTATTTCTGGTAAACTTGTAAGACTGTGTATATGTGGGAAATTAATGAAGTAATTAATACATTTCTTGACTTATACTTTACACACTTGTAAATCAATGTACAGGTCAAAGGCTATAGTGCCCACACAGTTCAGCCAATCAGATGAGCACTCATTTATTTAAAAAGTGCGGGTCCAAGGTTGTAGGTCTGATTCTAATTATACTGTAGAGCGAGACAATTGACCTGAAGTGCTTCAGTAAACATGCAGCTGTATGAATTGATTGTATGTATGTAAAGAATACAGATTGCTCTGAATAAGAGTTCCGGCTAAAAGCCTAAATGTGAGGGTTGATGCAATAGAATACTTTTATTATTCACAAGAACTCGCTGATCCATTGAGGTAATTAAGGAGCCCATGAAGATGAGTTATGGCCATAATTATATCACCGTTTATCAGCCCAGAATGCTAACACGGGAACATGCTTAACATTGCAAGAGCTAAAAAAAGACTCTTAAATGCTTATTCATTATCCAAACAGTGATACATTTATCCATTGGTCACTCCACAGGTAATGCTGAAAGAAAAATGCTATAGTGCAGTTGTGTAATTTAATGAAATGTTTGCGGGTTGTAGTCATGGTAATGGTGCTGGAGTCTAAATTAGGAGCTGGACACCATTGTGATTTAATGGAGTGCTTGATACAGAGTGTCTGCGGAGTGGATAGTCATTACAGGGCTGCTTTGTGCCGGGGGGTCTGGGAGGGAGGTATGAATGACCTTATCCCTGTCCTTTTAGGAATCGTGGCTCTGTGGTCGCTGGCAGTCCTGGCCTTCGAGCGCTTCTTCGTGATCTGCCGTCCGCTGGGGAACGTCCGTCTGCGGGGGAAGCACGCTGCGCTGGGGCTGCTGTTCGTCTGGACCTTCTCCTTCATCTGGACCATCCCCCCAGTGCTGGGCTGGAGCAGCTACACCACCAGCAAGATCGGCACCACCTGTGAGCCCGACTGGTGGGTCGCTGTTCTGCCTCAATCACAAACACACACACATGGTTATCACACACGCACACATGGTTATCACGCACACACACGCACACATGGTTATCACACACGCACACATGGTTATCACGCACACACACGCACACACACGCACACATGGTTATTACACACACACACGGACATGCTGCACACACCCACGCACATACGGTTATCACACACACACGCACATACGGTTATCACACATGCATGGACACGCATGCACAAACACACACACCCAGAGTCACTGCACACACAGACACACATGCACAAACACACACAGACATGCATGCACAAACACACACACCCACGCACATACGGTTATCACACATGCATGGACACGCATGCACAAACACATGAACACATAGTCACTGCACACTCAGACACACATGTACAAACACACACACGCAATGCACCACACATACACATACAGACACGCATACACAAACACACACGCAGACACACATGTACAAACACACACACGCAGTGCACCACACATACACACAAACACACACACGCAGTGCACCACACATACACACACAGACACACTGCACAAACACACAGAGACATGCATGCACAAACACATGCACAGATAGTCACTGCACACACAGACACACTGCACAAACACACGCACACATAGTCACTGCACACACAGACACGCATGCACAAACACACACAGACACACATGTACAAACACGTGCACGCAAGCACGCACACACACACAGTCACTGCACACATGCATGCACAAACACACACACATGCACACAGGCACACATACACACATGCACACACACGTGCACGTACAATCACCTTGCACACTGATGCACAAAAACACACACACACACGCACTATGCATACATAGACACACACACACACACACACACTAATGCATTTTAAATCTTCCTACTCATCCCCCTATAGACCCTCACACTTCACCTCATGCTCAGTAGGGGGGGTTAGCATGCTGTCTGCATCACAGGGTGGCTGGCTGTGAGCTGCACTGGCTGTAAAATGAGTTTTTCTCTCAGCTCAGCCCTGTTATGTGGCTTAAAGCAGGTTCAGCATTGGAGCTTTGCATTTGACATTTAGCAGTAAATGGAGCGCAACCATTGTACGACCCTTCATAGTGTTTCAGTTCGGAAATAGAATTTCAGCATTCATGATTGCATTTCAGTTTCCATAAGATAAATTATCTCTATAAAAGGATTAATTAGGTGACAAGATGGGGATGGTGATGAGCACTCAGATTAATCCTCCGAGGGGCTGTTAATCCATACAGCGGGGGGCTGTGACGTGCCTTCACCTTGGATAGTCGGATATGGATAGTGTGTGTGTGTGTGTGTGTGTGTAGTGTGTGTATGTGTGTGTGTGTAGTGTGTGTATGTGTGTGTGTGTGTGTGTGTGTGTGTGTGTGTAGTGTGTGTATGTTTATTTGTGTATGTATGTGTGTGTGTGTGTGTGTGTGGCTAGTGTGTGCGTATGTATATGGGGATGTGTGTGTGTTTATATAGGGATGTGTTTGTGTATGTGTATAGGGATGTGTATGTGTGTGTGTGTATGTGTGTGTGTGTGTGTGTGTCGTGTGTGTATGTTTATTTGTGTATGTATGTGTGTGTGTGGGTATGTGGATGTGTGTGTGTGCGTGTGTATGTGGATGTGTGTGCGTATGTATGTGGATGTGTGTGTGTGTGTGTATGTGGATGTGTGTGCGTGTGTATGTGGATGTGTGCGTGTGTGTGTGTGCGTGTATGCAAATTTTTATGTGTGTGTGTGGGGAGGAAACTCCTTCTGCTCAATCCACCTGACGGTGAGTTCAGAACACCCGCTATATGATGTGACATGGAAGTTCTCTGCCACTAGCTCACATGCCTTTCACACGTTCTCTATCTGCTACGACTCAGCCTGATACAACAGACCTTAACAGGACCACATTTTTTGATGATTAAAGTGACAAAAATGTACATGTTTGTGACTGAACCTTGGAAAAAGTCTTATTTCAGTGAATTCTTTTTTCTTTTCTTCTATTTTAAAAATGTTCATCCAATGCACAATCCTGGTTTTCAGCTCAGCAAACCAATCGTATCTCTTGTCGTACAAACTGGCTAGCTAGTGTGGCGGTGTGAAATTTGCGACTAGTCTAATTGGTTGCACGATGTTTTCACAGCCCGGCTGTTCATTCAGAGTCACTGGCGCAAGTGGATTTATTCACTGGCATCCTGAGACCGTTTCTTACTGTAATACATTACATGTGAGCATGTGTCCCTGCGCGAGGGTGGGGGTCTCGGAGGAGACCTGATGAATTAACCTCGGCCTTGTTTTGGGATTGGTTGGGAGAGCCGGGCTGCTGGAGAGTGGACGTGTCAGGCGGAGAATATTGGAATCTTCACTGTTCTTCGGCGGGGATTACTCTCCTCTGACATGCTATCGATCCGACAGCAAGGGGCCTGGTCACACTCAGGACATCATCAGCTGAGCCAGACACTGGGGGGTCCTGAGGGGAGTCCCGCTGCTTTTATAACAGCGTATTCAAATGCAACCGTTGTTGAAAACACATGTTTAAGAATTTATTTCTGAAATGCAGTTGAAAAAAATGCTGATTTGGTTTGTCACCATTTGCTTCAAATTTGAACTTGGTCATTTTCCACAGATGTCATGTTCAGTGACCACGTGTCTGCACATTCAACACGTGTACATTGCTAGCCTCTAATTTACTTGGTTTTAAAACCGTAACCTCTTTCTGTAGGTTGCAGTTTTCATTTGGCCTAGCGTCCCGCTGAACACTGCATGGATAAATACAACAGCCCGTTTAAAATAGTGGAACTAACACGCAGCAAACGCCACAGCGGATGAGATTGGAAAAGTCAGATAAAAGTTGACCCCTGTCCGTCTCCTCTTCCATACAGGTACTCAGGAAATTCATCCAACCACAGCTACATCATCACCTTCTTCTGTACCTGCTTCATCCTGCCACTCACCATCATCATCATCTCCTACAGCAAGCTGATGAGGAAACTAAGGAAGGTTGGTATGGGAGGGGGGGCTTTATGATGCCAGCTTAAAGAACGGTAAACTACCCCTCCAGACTCCAGTTAAGTACTATAATCTACCCCTCCAGAATCCAGTTAAGTACTGTAATCTACCCCTCCTGACTCCAGTTAAGTACTGTAAACGACCCCTCCAGACTCCTGTTAAGTACTGCAAACTACCCCTCCAGACTCCAGTTAAGTACTGTAATCTACCCCTCCAGACTCCAGTTAAGTACTGTAATCTACCCCTCCTGACTCCAGTTAAGTACTGTAAACTACCCCTCCAGACTCCTGTTAAGTACTGTAAACTACCCCTCCAGACTCCAGTTAAGTACTGTAATCTACCCCTCCAGACTCCAGTTAAGTACTGTAATCTACCCCTCCAGACTCCAGTTAAGTACTGTAAACTACCCTTCCAGCCTCGAGTTAAATACTGTAAACTACCCCTCCAGACTCCAGTTAAGTATTGTAAACTACCCCTCCAGACTCCAGTTAAGTACTGTAAACTACCCCTCCAGACTCCAGTTAAGTATTGTAAACTGCCCCTCCAGACTCGTTAGTCCCCCCCCCCCCCATTCCGCCCTCGTGCTGGCTCTCCCTCCGCGTCCCTGTACCCCTGTCGCATTGAGCGGGAACAAATAAAGATTAATGGGGGTGAAGAGGTGGCAGGGGCTGGGCTGATAGAACCATGGTAACGATCGGGGCAAGCTGGGTAATTATAACTCAGCCAGACGTATGGTGGGAGGCAGCAGGAGCCCAAAGGACAAAGATCATTTCCCCCTCCTCAGGGTCCTCTTCCCGTCCTCTCCTCGGGAGATAGGGTCCAGTGGAGCGGCTTCTTCTGTTCACTGCTCAAACTGTACAGCCTGCTACAAGTTCCTTGACCTAGATGTTCAATTAAGCAGTTTTAAGCGATAATTAAGATATAGCTCTACAATCCATCTTCCCTCTCTGTCTGTTTCGCTCTATCTGTCTTTCCCTCTCCACCTCCTCTCCTCTTCTATACACAGTGAGCTCCAAAACAAAAGGGATAAAGACATTTTTGTAATGAAATGGTTCATGTGTTATTACTGTACTGTACATTTTGGTTTCACCCCATGTAGAGTTTACAGCACTTTTTATACTCAATTTCTTGGGACCAAAATATATGGGACAAATGGCTTCGTAGGTGTATGTGTGAACTCAAGGTGTATTCAATCACTTCCTTAGTGTAGGTATTCGAGAGCTTTCAGTATCTAGTATTGATTCTAGACTGAGAAAAACAAACAAACAGGCCGAGACATACTCAAACAATAGGCTTACCAAAAGAAACTGTTTGGAACATCATAGTTTCAATGTTAAAATAGAATGTCGTTATCATGATTAAAAAGCAAAACATTTTTTTAACTTTAGTTTATTTACCTAAAAATGAAATGAATCTATCCAGATCCAGATTTCACTGAGCTTTTTGTAGATATCCACTGCAGCCCCACCTGATGCAACCAACTTTTGTGGTGATTCATCTGGTAAAAATGTATAAAACTCAACAGTGCTACAGGTTATTGAAGAACATTCATGGCTTTATTTAATTTCTGGGTGAATTGTCCAAGGCAAATGGTTTCCTCAAACAATGTGAGCGGACTGATCTTTTCCAGTGTTCATGCGATGGTACAGGATTTGCTTCTGTTTTATAATGGCACTAATGTCCACTGCTTGCGAAAAATGTGGAAAGTATTTAAGACTGAACCATGAGAAAACGTCTCATTTCAGTCGATTTCTTTTCTTCTTCACTTCTTGGTTTTTGGAGGTGTCCAATGCGCATGGCAGGCTGGGTAACGCCAGGAAGCCGGACCGGCAGGTAACGCGTATGGTAGTGGTGATGATCGTGGCCTTCATGGTGGGCTGGATGCCGTATGCCATCTTCTCCATCACCGTCACCGCCTGCCCCACCATCCATCTCGACCCGCGTCTGGCCGCCATCCCCGCGTTCTTCTCCAAAACCGCCGCCGTCTACAACCCCGTCATCTACGTCTTCATGAACAAACAGGTAACCGCGTCGAGTTTGGAGGGGCTCAGAAGCGCCGTCGCAAAATCATATTTATCTTGTCATTTATTTATCTTTTGTCACTTGGTCATGCATTATGATAAGTGATTAATTCTGTGTGACTACTATCTGGGATTTTGTTTCCTGTGCTAATCTTTCTTCCATACCCTGGTGTAAAATACAGCTATGACCAGCTTGAAAACCAACTGTTACTAGTACTTCCATAATTGTCTACACCTGTGGCAGTCAAACTGAGGCATCTCCTCCTCTAGGTTGTGTGTCTTCATTCTTTGTCCAGTAATGATGAAGTCATAAACCCAGGTGTTTGCCTTTCGCTAGCAAGTGTATGCTATCCCAATCTGGAGCAAGTTACAGAGGGAGAAACTTCCCAAATGGGTCCTTTTCAAGATCATGTGAATCTATATGGACAAACAACTTCTTCAAGAAACTGTTTTACATTACTGGGTACATTAATGAGCAAACGGGCCCCCTCTGAACTACCACAGTACCACTGTCTGTGCTGCTAACCACCACATGTATCTTCATGGGGAAATTAGGTAATCCCAGGACTACTATTGATTGACCTGACCCCTGGCATCTTTAACAGTGAGAGAGGTTATCGCTGAACTCTGCTCTTGGAGTATTGAGTATGAAGTGGGAAAAATCCCTCTATCAGGCCTGTTTCAGCGGATTGCCTTTCAGGATTCCGAAGTGTTATAGATCATTCCGGGAATCCAATTGGTCCCCTGCTCAAGAATCTTCACCTACATATGATTTAAACCTTCAAAACGAGTCTTGTTAGTGTGTGTCATGGCTGTCGTGTTTTCTCACTCCCTGGTCATTTCCCCTGGGAAGCATAAATATTGGTTAAAAGGCTGTTAACAAAGACATGCCGATCATTTGTCAGTAAGTGGTACACAAGGGTGAAACATGCAATGTACCACTGAATACTGGGGCCACTTCTGAAGTAGAAGACACCGTATGTGCTCTTGTGGTAGGATATTGTGGTTTAATCAGCCATTAATCTGAAGTAAGATATTTCAAACAATAGGCAAAATAAATGCTTCTAGTAATTTGCTTTCCGTGTGTCTATATTGACTAACACAATTTACATTGTTGATGGACTGAACAGTATCGGTATGCGTTGATGGACTGAACAGTGCTTGCCAACTTAATCCTTGCCAATGTTTATCAGGAAGCTGGTTGACCTCTAATTTGGAAATGAAGAAAAATCACAATTGCGTTTAATTGCGAGTGCATGACAATGATAATTTTTTTTGAAAGCAGGCCATAGGCAGATGAAGACATCACAGTTGTTGGCTCATTGTCCAGCTCCTGGGTATACCTGGTCATTTCTTTTTGATGAAGATGCCCTTTGCTATTCCGCTCATGTGTGTCGGTGCTGACAGGCACACGGGCATGTCAGGGTGGGGGGGCCTGCTGCTCCGGACAATACGCACAGAGGTTCATTTCTGTCTGACGCTAGCTGTCTGTAAATAATGAATAGTGTGGTTGAATAAGTGCAGTGTAAAATACACAATGCCATAGTCGGAACATGCTTGTTTTAAAAAGTGCACCAGACTGAAGCTTATTTTCAAGTAGTAATCTTATTAGAGGATTGTTTTGGATTGATTTTGTGTTTCAGGTGCAAGTGCAGGAGGGCTATGCAAGCAGGGTGTAGGTGGCAGCCGAGACTTGGCTTTCGCAATTCAGTGTCAATTTGCAATAGCTAAAAGCCCAAGAAATGTAGGAAACCAGCTGTAATCTCTGAGCCAGTCCTGTTTCTTGTTTAATAAATTTCACCTTGGAAAACATTTTCAAAAAAATCTGCTTTTACATGATTGGCTGATTAAATATTTGCATTAACAAGTTGGTGTACAGGTCTACCTAATAAAGTGGTCACTGAGTGTATATGGCATTCAAAGCTAAACAATAGAATGTTTTTACACATTAAGTCAAACAAGGCACACTATATATTTACACATGAAACACTAAAAAATAAATTAAAATGTTGTGGTGGTCCTCACGATTGACAGTTTTATGGAGTGCGTGTAAATGAGCAATTTTGGGAATCTACTAGTGCCATCTCCATCTTGGGATACCTCTCTTAACAACTTTGGGATGGTGCAGCAGAATGTTCCAGATGTCAGGTTGATCTTTTTGTGGGGTTAGAACGGTGCTCTCAAGGGTTACTGTGGGATTTTAGAGCTGTTGATTGATATGACTCCAGTCAGTTCCCTTACAGGCCCAAAGCACTGGAGCATCAATCACAGAAACTGTACAATATTAAACTGGGCTATGTGAAAACTCCAGAGAATCTAAATTGGTTTGCTCTTTTACTGTTAATCAATTTACATCTGGCTTAAATGAAATCTTTATGCTGAAATGCACATATATTGAATAAAATAAAATCATTGAATAAATAAATACGAATACATAAAATCAAGGATTCTATGGATTTAGTTAACTGAATTTAAAAGAGTTGGGGAGAGAAAATTATTTACCAAAGCAAATCAGTTAAAGGGTGTGTCTCATATGGGATTTGTAACCTCATTATTGCAGAGCTGGATCTGACTGAACCTAAACCACATTCCCTAGCCATTTGCAGGACCATGTTTATGTTTGTAAGAACATTGTGCAGTGATGGTTTTGGTTAGATTATGTTTGTGAGAACATTGTGCAGTGATGGTTTTGGTTAGATTATGTTTGTGAAAACATTGTGCAGTGATGGTTTTGGTTAGATTATGTTTGTGAGAACATTGTGCAGTGATGGTTTTGGTTAGATTATGTTTGTGAGAACATTGTACAGTGATGGTTTTGGTTAGATTATGTTTGTGAAAACATTGTGCAGTGATGGTTTTGATTAGATTATGTTGGTGAGAACATTGTACAGTGATGATTTTGGTTAGATTATGTTTGTAAAAACATTGTGCAGTGATGGTTTTGGTTAGATTATCTTTGTGAAAACATTGTACAGTGATGGTTTTGGTTAGATTATGTTTGTAAGAACATTGTGCAGTGATGGTTTTGGTTAGATTATGTTTGTGAAAACATTGTACAGTGATGGTTTTGGTTAGATTATGTTTGTGAAAACATTGTACAGTGATGGTTTTGGTTAGATTATTTTTGTGAGAACATTGTGCAGTGATGGTTTTGGTTAGGTTATGTTTGTGAAAACATTGTGCAGTGATGGTTTTGGTTAGATTATGTTTGTGAGAACATTGTGCAGTGATGGTTTTGGTAAGATTATGTTTGTGAGAACATTGTGCAGTGATGGTTTTGGTTAGATTATGTTTGTGAAAACATTGTACAGTGATGGTTTTGGTTAGATTATGTTTGTGAAAACATTGTGCAGTGATGGTTTTGACTAGATTAGAACTATTGTTTGACTAGAACATCAAAACTGTCAGGCGTGGCATTGTGCCATAATGTAGTAGGAACTGGGCTTGTAATTGTACTGTTGTATGATCAATTGTGGGGGCACTAACACTCTTCCCTTGAGCAAAGCACTTAACCCAATTTACTTTAGTAAAAATCTAGCTGTGTAAATGGGGGGTATGCAAAAGAATGTAAACGGTGTGACTCCGGTTAATTTCTTCTAAATTCTGGAAATGCAGATGAGTGTATTGAGAGAAATAGGAGCAGAAGGCTGGCTGAAGTAAACGTTGTCTGATCTCAGAGATGTCTATGGATGTTGTAGTGCTTGGGGACTGCATGCAAGCCCTTGCAAGAAGGCTGATCTGCTTTGATCGTGGCTCACTAACTGGGTTAGAGCTTTGTGACTTTCTTAGCTCTGGATTCGAGCCTATGATACATTAGTTCATAACAGTAAACAAGCTGGCTGGTCCTATATTTTTCTGTCAAACTGTGACAAATATCAGCATGCGATTTGTCACCATGGCAAGACGTTTTCTTTGGTAGCATGGGCAAATGCCCAGTGTATGCAGGGTAGCCTGTTAAAACATGTTGGTTTCAGTGTCTGTTTGTAAGTGAGTTTAATTTGGGTTGGTTTTTTTGGACTAAGATGCTTGGAAACCAGGGCTAAAATACGGGATCATCTGTCAATAGCTGGATAGTGCCCCTGCAGTAGAATCTGAGGTCAAAGTGCCCTCAGTCTAGATTGTGTGCACAGCTGTACACATCTGTGTGTGTTCACAGCCATGTCTTGTGTTTGTATGTGCATCTCCTGTTTGTATGTGCACAGGTGTGTCTCCTATTTGTATGTGCATCTCCTGTTTGTATGTGCACAGGTGTGTCTCCTGTTTGTATGTGCACTGGTGTGTCTCCTGTTTGTATGTACACAGGTGTGTCTCCTGTTTGTATGTACACAGGTGTGTCTCCTGTTTGTATGTACACAGGTGTGTCTCCTGTTTGTATGCACACAGGTGTGTTTCCTGTTTGTATGTACACAGGTGTGTTTCCTGTTTGTATGCACACAGGTGTGTCTCCTGTTTGTATGCACACATGTGTGTTTCCTGTTTGTATGTGTTCAGGTGTGTCTTCTGTTTGTATGCACACAGGTGTGTTTCCTGTTTGTATGTGTTCAGGTGTGTCTTCTGTTTGTATGCACACAGGTGTGTTTCCTGTTTGTATGTGTTCAGGTGTGTCTTCTGTTTGTATGTGTACAGGTATGTTTCTTGTTTGAATGTGGGTGGTTCTAGACTGAACTTGTGAATTCTAAAAGTTATTTTTGGGAGTTATTTTCTCAAATTAAATATGTTTGGCAATCTCAAGGTATGTATGGTTTGGTCTAAACTGTTTGTGTGTGAGGCACACCAGGTCAACACTGTTACTAAATGTTGTAAACTGTAAATAGTATTTTTATAATGTTCGGGATTAAGCTGATAATGAAGTGTCCCTTAATACACTCAATATAATTTATGATAATTCCAGCAACTGTGAATTTTTAATTTTTTCAGTATTTACATATTTTCAATCATCCTTTCAAAGCCATCTCATTTTTGTGATAAAGTGGAAAATATATTCAAATCGTATTACATTTTTCGATTGAGTTATGGCCCTACTCTGATGTAACATATCTGAGTCATCATATTCTTTTTTAGTTTTCTACATTTTTTATACATTAATTAAATATGTATGAGCCAAAGAGTTGAATCTCAAGTAACGGGATTGACAGCAGTAGTGAGTATTTCAATTCAAGCGATTGGTGCCATTACACTTTATGTTTTATAGAGATGAAAATTGGCAGTATCTTCTGTAGAATTATCCATGTGCAATTTGTGTCTCCTATTTGTATGTGCACATTGCACATTCCTGTTGGGATAATTCATGTTGATTTTTATCAGGAAAAGTAGCAAAGTTTAGTAGAACATGAGCATTTCAAATCCGACATTCAAACAGAAACAACACATGTTGTTTTTCTCACAGATAATGATAAACATCAGGGTGTGTTAGAAGCAAGTTTGTGACATGCCAACAATGTTTTTCTTTTACTTTGACAAGGAAACAAAGGCACAGCATCTCACATACAAATGCAAATCAAACTGGAATTAAATTCTCCAACAGTGTTCTTGAAATGTTTTTTTGTCAGCTGCCGGAAGCTGAATTTACTATACCCGCATCCTAAATTAAATTAATTTACTTAAATGTAGAGCAGAATATATTAGTGAAAGAATGGGTGTTTGGCTGTGTGCGGTCAGAGAGAGAGGAATGAAGAGAATACAGCTCTGTGTTGGATTGGCACAGAATAGATTCACACGCCATCAACGGCACTCTTTGGGCTGGTTAATGTGTGAAAATGGACCATTTTTCAGCTCTTAATTATTCCACCCTAATAAACAAATGCAGGATGTAGACTATTATCAGGCTAGTTCCCACCTGTGTTCTGTGGATAAAATAATACCTTTGCTGCAGAGTGTTTTAAGTTCCAAGCCTTATTACTAAGAATTTGTAAGCCAGACAAGTTTTAAATGCACCCATAGTCAATACTCTGGCACAAACAGACTTACATAAAGTTGTATACTTCTCTCTAATTAATGACATAATGAAATATGATAACTAAACAAATTCTGTAAAATGCAAAGTGGGTTTTTTCCTCATCAGATGAGGGATTACATAGCATGAGATTCCCTTGGATTAGATATCTCCTGGTGGGAGAAGGGGTGGGGTTTAACTGATTTAAGTGATCCTGAGGCTCTCTGACCCCGTGACCTCTGACCTCGCTGCAGTTCAGGAAGTGTCTCATCCAGCTGTTCAACAGCAGCACCCCCCTGGACTCCAACGTGAACCAGACCTCGGACCGCCCGGGCGCCACTGGAGAGAGCAACACGGGCGAGATGTCCACCATCGCAGCCCGTATCCCCACGGCCCCGACCAGCGCCCTGCAGAACCAGGAGGACGAAGCCAGCGAGGGAAGCACCTTTGCCCAACTACCCGTCCCAGAAAACAAAGTCTGCCCCATGTAGGACTGTGCCTCCTCTATATGACCCCTACGACTGCACAAACTCACAGACATGGAGACACACTCACAGACACGGAGACACACTCACAGACACAGAGACGCACTCACAGACACAGAGACGCACTCACAGACATGGAGACGCACTCACAGACACGGAGACACACTCACAGACATGGAGACACATTCACAGACACAGAGACGCACTCACAGACATGGAGACACACTCACAGACATGGAGACACACTCACAGACATGGAGACACACTCACAGACACAGAGACGCACTCACAGACATGGAGACACACTCACAGACACGGGGATACTCTCACAGACACGGAGATACTCTCACAGACATGGAGACACTGTCACAGACACAGACACATACACACACTCCCAGACACACACTCACAGACATGGGGACACACTCACAGACAGTGACACACTCACAGACACAGTGACACATTCACAGACACAGAGACGCACTCACAGACATGGAGACGCACTCACAGACACGGAGACACACTCACAGACATGGAGACACACTCACAGACATGGAGACACACTCACAGAGACGCACTCACAGACATGGAGACACACTCACAGACACGGGGATACTCTCACAGACACGGAGATACTCTCACAGACATGGCGACACTGTCACAGACACAGACACATACACACACTCACAGACACGGGGATACTCTCACAGACACGGAGATACTCTCACAGACATGGCGACACTGTCACAGACACAGACACATACACACACTCCCAGACACACACTCACAGACATGGGGACACACTCACAGACAGTGACACACTCACAGACACAGTGACACATTCACAGACACAGACACACACTCACACAGAGACACACTCACAGACACGGACACGGAGACACACTCACAGACATGGGGACACACTCACAGACATGTAGACATACTCACAGACATGGTTACACACTCACAGATACAGTGACACACTCACAGACACGGAGACATACTCAGACACAGTGACACAGTCACAGACATTGAGACATTCTCACATACACACGCTGACTGAACACACACACACACACACACACTGGACCTTCACTACCTCCCTCATGGAGATGGAGCCTTAGTCACACTGTTCTCTTTTGACAGCTTCTTTAATGCTGGGAATTTATGGAAGTCACATATAAGTCACTTATGTTCTGATGTTCCGGATGACAGTAGTAAAGCCCTACAGCAGCTCTGGAAGAATAACTGTCCACTTGAACAACATTGTTATTATTCAGATTCATATGTTCTAGTAGAATCAGAATTTTGTAATTTAATAATGAATAACTTTAAACAACTGTAAATTAAACACTCCCACATGATGTAAAAATTGAGCATTACAAAAAAAGAGAAGTGTATATTCTACTCATCATCACTCTTCTGGCTTGTGTACGTTTACGAGCAGCACCACTCACCTCCGCCACCTCAGAGTAATAAAAGATAAATAAATGAAGCACAAGCACAAACACAGGAGATAGAGGAGCAGAGGTAGGAGGCGGCGGGGGTTTTCCAATCTCCCAAATGCACAGTGCTCAATTTCATTGGCTTGGGTTGGGCTGGGTGGGGTGTGGTTGGAGAATGTTGCACCCAGGACAAATCAGAGCTAATTAGAATTCTGTGGGGTGGGGTTGCAGTGTAGAGATGATTTTTATAATACTATGCCATCGACTGTATTTTCGAATCCTTCCCTCCGTACCTTTTTCACTGATAACACTTGTGTTGGAGACCTTGTTTAAGTGCATTACAAAAGCTTGGTGTTCCAGGAGGTCATTCTTTCCGCTGAATGGATGGAGGAAACTTCTGAATACCTGAGACATTCTATTCTGCAGACAGTCGAGATATAAGTTGGGAAACAAATGAATAAACCAGCAATATATGACCAGCATAACACATCTGCACATCTATCTCTCTCAGCTCAGTAGATGTAGCACTTGCATTTTATGGTCCATCTTATAATGATTTACATGCTTTTTTTCTATGCAGAAGGGAAATAATTTTAGTCATGAGGTGAAGAGCTGGCCTAAAGCCTACCATGTTTCAGTGTGTGCAGGTATGGTTTTAGTACAGAGAACTTAGGCTGGCTCTCAACCTTGTGCAGTACTGTAAGGAGAAGGAGTCCAGCAGTCTCTTTGACAGGCTCATTCATTAGTCTCCTTTGTGTGATTCCCTATGATGCAACAATCGTTTCTGAGGGAACTTAGGCCCGGGCATCCCAACACACCAGAACACCACAGCTGGCGACACGGCAGGCAGGACAATACCTTGTCCCTTTACTCTCCACCAGTCACGGGCTGTTACCACTCTCTGATCCACCTCCACATCTGAAGCACATACCGTTGCCAGCTGCTTCTTTTCGCACCACAGACTACGGCTAAATTCACAGTGTGGAGTTGGAGGAAGACCTTTCATATGTTGCTTTCGCATACAGTCAACTGGTGGCCAATGAACTGCTGAGGGTTGCTAGAGACTGATTGGGTAGGGTGGAGCCCTGCATGGGCGATGCACAGGAAGCCAGCAGATAAGCGCTTTTCCGGCTCTGACTGCGCTGGACGTCTTTTGGCTGTTAATGTGGCTGTAGACAATGTGCGGGAGAGATTCTCCTGTCCCTGACCCAGACACAGCTGTGATATAAACACTCTCATGGTCACCAAGGACTCATGACCCAGCAGAACAGATGATTGCAGGTTAATTCCCCTGGCCCTGTTGGTCTAGTCATTTTTTTTTTAGCTGGAAATAGCTGGTAACCTACCGGAAGTACATAAGAAAGCTAGAACAATTGGACATTGTCCAGCAAACACTGCTGACTGTTAGCATTCATGAGCAAAGGTTGAGATGCTGATGAACGTGAATGAATTGCATTCTCACAGGTAACAACAGGATTGTCTGTGCATGAGCAATACCAATGTAAGTCACGTTTCATGCTTGTTATGTCATGTTTTATGTTTAATTATTGTCTTGGTTATGTTATTGTCATGTCACGTATTATGTTAGTCTTGTCATGTCACGTAATATAGTTTATTGTCATAGTTTTGCAAACTTGTTATGTCACAATTTATGTTTCATGTTATGTTGTACTGTTCATTGATTAGCATACTTTTTCACGTCTTTCTGTAAATCTTGCATTCCTGCTTTCTCTCTCTCCCTTTCTGTCACTCACACCCTAATTGTTTCAATTTCCCTTGTCTTCTTACTAATCTACTAACTTTAGATCAGGATTGGGTAATACTAACATTCTAACCATGTGTTCATGTTACTTTACGTTTCTTGTGCATGTCATTTACTAATTTACTCACGCTAGGGCAGGATAGGTTTATTACTAACAATTACTAATTACCTCGTTAACTTGTCAATCCTCCACACCTGATTTCCATTCTCATGCTGCTCTCAAGCTAATTGTCTACACCTGCATATAAAGCTCAGTTTCACATCATGCCTTTGTGAAATTGTTGCCCCGTTTGTCAGTGCACCTCTTTAGTGGGTTTTGTCAAGCCATTTGTCTACCTGTTATGATCCAAGCCTGTTTATTGACCAAAAATTATTGACTTCTATTTTGTTGACCATTGCCTGCCTGTACCACGACTTTGCCTGCTGTCTTTGTGCTTTTGGCCCACGGAGCAGACTTCGGTCTTGACTCTTGCACCGTCATCGACCCTGAGCCTGCCTACCATCCGCCTGTACTTCTGCCCTGCTGACAGCTTTCCTGGCTACCGGACTTTTTGCATGGTGTTCTGATTACGAGACTACCTTCTCCCTCTGTACTGCACTTTGGTTTTGGCTGGATTTTACATGTACGAACATTGCTTGTTTTTTTACTACACTCTCTGGATATTCCCTCGAATAAAGCCCTGACGGGACTTTATTACACCCCTGTTTCTGAGTCATGCATTTTGGGTCCAACCCCCCACGCACCTGTCTCAGTTAACACACCGTGTAGGCAAATGAGCAGTCAAAGATGCAAATGTACTGTAACTTTTTTTTTCTTCTTCACAAATGGTTTTGAGAATTGTTTGGGTGATTGTGGATTTCCCCTAAGATCGTTGTTTTAATTAAATTCAGGCCAGAGTCAGAATCTGAGGTAGTATTCTCACATTCTGATCTGGACCCAAATTGTTCAGAAGTCCACAGAACCCAGTCTTCATTACACAAGACAACATGAACTATATGTAACATGCTCATTAGATGGCACTGTAACAGCTGTTTACATTGTGTCATATGGGCCCTTTCATTTAGCACTGTTCAGAGGTTTTGTCTTGCCTGATTGATTGGTCATGTCTGTACAGTAAATCCATGTGACTAGCTGTAGATAGTATTTATTGCTTGCATGCATGTTAAAGAATGTTTTCTCTCTGCAAAGTCGTCCATTGTATTTGGTATTATTTTCTATGGAATTACCAGACTTGAACAGTGATTGGAATTAAAAAAAATCTATTTTTAAAGTCCGTGTCTCAGCAGGTTTCTAAACGCTCTTGAATGCTTAATGTGAATGTAGGACCGTGTTAGAGCCATGTCTGGTTGCCTTAATATACGGTATTGGTTGAGTGCACTTACACTTTTGAACACTGGGTGATGTATAAGGGGAACAGGAGCACTTAATGAAGCCAAACGGGAAGTGAAATTAGGCCTTTCTCCTGGGGACGCAAATGGTTTTTGAATGTATGGACGTGTTGTGCTTTCGTGAAGGTTTGGCTATGAATGGTCTGGTGCGATGTTCTTTAATTCGGTGCTCCCTAAAACAAGTGGTCATAAGTATGTTGTGGTAAGAAAATGAATGCACTTTATAGCAAACTATGGGCTGAGTATGTTTGTTTAATTGTCTAAATGAGTCCAAAACAGCCTAACCAGGTAGCAGTCCCTCAATATCCTTTTAAATGGAGCAAAGGGTTACAACACAGAGTAATGACACAATGCAAAACTTCTAACCCAGTCAACACCTGTGTAATAGAATTACATCTAAAAGTCTGACCCATGGTGAAGACAGCCTCACTGCAACTCTTCCTCCTCCTCAACCTCTCCACCTCCTTTTTCTCCTCACCCTTTTACTTTCTTAATCACATATGAGATCCTCTCCTCTCATAAATTGCTTCAGAAAGTCTTCATCCTGAACAAAACACAAAAGACAAATGTGACATGTAATTTGTACTTAGTCTGAAGCTTTAGTTCTGAGCTGTTTGGCATAAGGCTTTTCTTTTGTGCTTCATTCATTGTTTTTAGTTTTTGTTATTGATACTTGCACCACTGCGTATCATCTATATTCTCTGGAAAGCAGTTATTGCATCTTACCCTCATCCTTGTTAGAAGAAACCCACTTACGGAGTAGCAATAAAAACATTCTACAAAGGAATGAGTGCCTGCACGCAATTCGATACTTTTACACAAAAAATAAGTGCATCCTAACAAGCTACAATTACCAAACAAGGGCTGTATATTGAGCATCCGACTGCCCCAATCTATCAGCCCTCAGTAATAATACAATAACAAAGTGTGTGAGAGAGAACAGTGGTAGAAGAACGATAACTCAATCGCCGTTGTCCGGAGAGTGGTGAGCTGAGTCGATGCGGCGAAACGAAACGCCACCTCCCGCCCCGTTCAGTTTTAATAACTCACAGAGTGATCTTTGCTCACCCCTACATAAATCTTTCAGGACATTGGTTTCATTGACTCAAAAGCCTGACAGCAGCAGTCCATCACCCGACTCATTAATAGCATCTGAGGACCGAGGTGATCTGTGGACCGTGCTCCAGCAAGAGAAATAAAAAATAACTGTTTGGTGAAATTACGAAGCAACCTTAAGTAAACGGGAGAGAATAGCCTTTGCTGTTTTTGCTGGGGGCCACTTCAGATGGATGGGGCTTGTATTCTGGGGTTTGTGTGTGTGTGTGTGTGTGTGTGTGAATATACTTTAAAGAGAAAAAACTGGTTTGAAACAGCTATACGTTCTTATATCTGCTGAGGAAAAATTACACTGAGAGATTAGATAAGGCCAGGTCTGGAACCACAAGCAAAAAATAAAGTCTGCTCTAAAAATAAAGCTTTCAAAAATGGGGAAAAAGTAGTTAATGCTTTAATGCAAGGTCAAAAAACAAGTGGCAAACAGTTTAGTCCATATGCCTTTTGACAGTTGGTACAATTTCTATTCTTTTGGCTCTAGTCCAGCACATTGGATTTAAAATGAAACAATATGAGGTTCATGTGCAGACTGTCCTCTTTAATTTGAGGGTATTTACATTGATGTCAGGTGATCATCCCCCCATTTTAGGGGGTTGAATGGTTGGCTTCTCAGCTGCTTCTGAAGAGTCAGGTGTATTCAATCACTAAGAAAGCTTTCAGTATCTAGTCTTGATTCCAGGCTTTCACCTATGAATGTAAACACGTCTAAGAAACATATCCTAATTGCAATCATACCTCAACCTAATCATACCTCAACCTAAGATTTGCCATATTCCTAGCCCTAACCATAATCCTAACCCTAAACCAGGGGTAGTCACCTCAAATGATAAAAAAAATAAAAGGACCGTTTCTATTAAGCTGGATAAAAAACTATCTAAACCTCATCAAATCAAAAAGCAATAACAGAAACTGTTTGGACGGTGACAGGCTGACGTGATGATGGTCTCTTCTCAGGGCTCTCTGCTGGATCATATAGCTGGCCTGCCTGACTTCCTCTGAATCTGTTACAGAAAAACATAGTACCGTAACAATAATACAATCACATTTCAATCTGTTACAGTAGAACATGATCAAAACATCACATTTCCGCATTTCCAGCTATATGAAGTCGCTGTGTATGTATGTGTGTGTATGCATGTCTGTTCGGAACGGTCAAAGTCATTAAAATGCAGAACGTATAAGTATATTATGACATTTAATACCCATTAAAGAACCAAAGGCCAATGGTTTAAATATCAGCCTTTTAAAAATAGCCCAGTGATTCATTTTTATAAAATTATCTCCAGTCTCCCAAATGACTCTATTTGTTGCCTTTTACTGTATTTCTTGCAATATCACCTCGTATAATTATTTTTATCAATGATATTTATGAATTGATTTAATTTGATAAATTACACTTGCTATGAACACTGTGGACGAGGAGCTGTGTGATTTCTGGAGGACTTTTCGGATGTCAGGAGAGATGCTTACTGATCTGACAGCTCTGTGCCTGAGCTCGTCCCTAGAGAGCGGCTTCGAGTCATCTTCATCGCACTCTTCCTCGCTGTCAAACAGTACACTGAAAAAATAAAACAACAAGGGGAAAGAAAGATGAAATATCTGATGAGGAATGTGATTTTTGCAGCCTCCTCTGTAGCTCGGGCTAGCTGCTTGCTGATGCCGAAGAACTGGGGAGACCTTTTTAGATCTGTCATCTCTCACGACTCCTTTGTAAGGATAATGGATCTTCGACAGATGGACAACGTGCACTGATGGAGGAGTTGTAAATGAAATGGCAGGAACAGTTGGAAAAGGTTAGGTCCATCCCACACAGTTCAATCCCCGAAAACCAGCAGTACTACGGGAATGAGAAAATCGACCCCTCAGTCCAGCCTGGAAGTAATCAAAAACTAGCTACATGTCTCTGTTAGCCAGCCTCTACTTTCCTATCGTGTGAGCTGACTGATTCATACCTTGAATTATTTACATTTACATTCTTTTCATATACATTGAGTTATTGTACATTGTTGTCGGCCTCCTGCACCATGTTAACCCATGTTGTTGTTGTTGTTGACTGCTTGGGAAAGGTGTGTGTGTGGTACCTGGTGGAGGGGGGCTGAATGCTGGGAGCGGGGATGAAGGTGGGGGTGCGGGGGGCTGGGGTTCCCAGCAAGTGGGGAATTATCTCTCTTTTCCCCGCAGTGCCTTCAGTATTCTGATCCTGTCAGAAGATTCATGCTCATTATTATTATTATTATTATTATTATTGTTATTATTATTATTATTATTATTATTATTATTATTAGTATTATTATTAGTATTATTATCATTATTATTATTATTATTATTAGTAGTAGTATTATTATTATTAGTAGTATTATTATTGTTATTATTATTATTAGTATTGTCTGTTGGCTCACCTGGGTCTCCAGGTAAGATCGCACGGCCAGCATGTCTGTGAGTCTCTGTTCCATCTGCCCCAGGAGCGCGAGCGTTGCCCTGGCGACGGCGCTGTCCGTCCAATCCCCGGAGCCCTCAGGGAGGGTAGCGCTGACGCCCATCTGAGCCGCCATGTCCTCCACACCTGTACGATACGAGTGACCGCCTTCTGTTTGTTCAAGACTATCAGTTATAATTTCACATAAAAACAAATCACACAGCTCATTTGAACTTCCAAGCGTTCTCTTCTGATCCTCTGTTTCTTCTTTGAGAAAAAACAAAAAACAAAAAAAAAAACCATGATTTCAAATCTAATTTCCTGTTGCCATAACCGGAGCGTGAGACAGCATTCAGAATAACAGCCCCATGAATACAGGGGTCACCTTCCAATCAAAAGCGAGCAGTGGCTGAGATGGCTGAATAAAAAGAGCTCACTTGTAGGATAAACGACCGCATATCTATGTGCGGGCTGAGGTCTCAGGGCTCGTCAGTCAACGGGGCCGAAGGATGAGCGGGAGAGGATGGAGATCGGGACGAGCTTTTTTTTTTGTTTCACACGTGTTACCACACAGCGGAGTCACACGCAGCGGGAAGCGTGGCCCACTGTGAAACCCTGCGGCCTTCGAGTGCAGCGGGCAGGAGGGTTTAAAAGACAAAATGTGCAGCACTAGCGATTCAAGGTGAACGTTAGGCTTAATATTACTGGAATAAGTATCATCAACCACTTTCTTTTATTCACCTGTATGGATTTAATATTATTTCATTCCATATCAATGCTTATGTATGGCTGCATTTTATTTATTATACGTAGCTCATGGATTTTATTTTCTTATTATTACGCAATCACCTCTGAACTCGAACTCGACTGAAAATGCAATTCAATTAAATATGGAATCCATTTAATGGATTTGCCATTGCCATGTCAGGTAGCTGTAGTATTGTAACAATCACCCGGATCCTGTGCTGTTTGTTACGTTTCTTTCAGTGCATGTTATTTCATTTCCGCTTAGTTCCCTATTTTGTGTTGACTGGGGTTGTGTTGCAGGGCTATGCGGATTACATGTGGATCAGTGTCATGGAGACTGGCTGGTAATAAGTCATTGAGAGCGACTATTGCGTATTATTCTCTTGTCCAATCCTGGCCACGAAAACGAATCACATGGAAGATTTAAAGATTGGACATTTAAAGAATGTTTTAAAAACAAAGCAAATCACAATGAGCCAAACCTGCATTGTGTTGATACATTTACTAAATTAATTAAACGTGTTCAGCAACCTAATTCACAGCCCAGTCTAACATTTGATCAAAAAATGTGACCTCTTTTTATGTTTATTTTACATTACATTACATTACATTATTGGCATTTGGCAGACGCTCTTATCCAGAGCGACGTACAACAAAGTGCATACCCATAACCAGGGATAAGTTCGCTGAAAGACCCTAGAGGTAAGTACAATTTCAACTGCTACCTGTACAACAAAGATAAGGACAAGGGCCATTTTTTTTTTTTTTTTTTTTTTTTTTTGAACAAACAAACAAACAGAGCAAAAGTCACCAAAGTTAACTATCCAAACACTGCTTACCTAGCCAACTAAAAATACCGATACACAAAGCAAGTCATAGAGACAACAATTAAGGTTTATATTTTTCTTGTTTGCATTATAGCACAATAAAAACAAGACTTTTATTCTTCAGGCATGCATAGCCATTGCATGCATTCACATGTCTGTGAAAAGGTGGCTTAAGAGGGTAAATAATCCCTCTGAACATGGAATGAACAGTTCTGTGATTTCAATTGTGATTGGAACAAAAGCAGCATACACAGAAGCCTTTATTAACGCACATGTATATACTGAAGTGGTGTTTGTTCATTAACATATTTTGAAGTGGCTTTCGTTAATTAAGTGGTATTACTTGACACAAAGTCTACAGTAAATTTACACTGCAGGTCTGAATTAGATTTTGTGTTGTAATGTTTGGGTATAATGTTTACGTTCACATATTTGCCGGGACCTGGGATCAGAGTCATAAGTGCATAGGGCTAGTTATGTGGGTAGATTGGATGAATTCGATTTTGTTCGGGGTTATATTTTGGGAAAAGCGTACCTGCTCTGATTAGCCTCAAGGTCTCATTAAGCTTCTCAGCGTCTGCCTGTAGTCGGCTGGCTGCCTGTGCCACCTCCTCGTGCGCCTCCTCCAGAGTCCTCCGCCGGTCCTCCCTCTCCTGACTCTCAGCGGCGTCTCTTGTGCGCTGAAGCTCCATCGCCCGTTTCAGCTGAAACCAGGGAGGGGGTGGTCACATGATTCAGCCACGATTGTTGTGGCTGTGGCTCACCTCCTAACCCTCCCCCTCTTCCCCGTCCCAATAAGCCCATATCGGACTGCCCGCGGCGGCATCTGACGGGGATCAAGCATGCCTCAGTACCTGCTGGATGTTTGTGCTGAGGTCCTCCATCCGGCCGTTCTGCTCGCAGACGTAGTTAAAGAGGGCGAAGTTCACGTCTTCTCCTGAGGAGGGAGACAGTAGGGGAGACCGTGTCAGGCGCACAGGCGCGTCGACCGCGATCGCGACGGGCGGACTGCTTTGAGCAGCGAATCAGCGGCGCGTTAAAAATGAACAGCCGGATAGGGGTGCGCATTCCAAGGCAAACACAACATCACTCAGATCAGCGTTTGAGAAAGACACCAGTGCGGGAGCACGAGAGCACCGTCATACACTAACGCTCACAGCTGTATGAACAGTCATACTCTAACGCTCACAGCTGTATGAACAGTCATACTCTAACGCTCACAGCTGTATGAACAGTCATACTCTAACGCTCACAGCTGTATGAACAGTCATACTCTAACGCTCACAGCTGTATGAACAGTCATACTCTAACGCTCACAGCTGTATGAACAGTCATACTCTAACGCTCACAGCTGTATGAACAGTCATACACTAATGCTCACAGCTGTATGAACAGTCATACTCTAACGCTCACAGCTGTATGAACAGTCATACTCTAACGCTCACAGCTGTATGAACAGTCATACACTAATGCTCACAGCTGTATGAACAGTCATACTCTAACGCTCACAGCTGTATGAACAGTCATACTCTAACGCTCACAGCTGTATGAACAGTCATACTCTAACGCTCACAGCTGTATGAACAGTCATACTCTAACGCTCACAGCTGTATGAACAGTCATACTCTAACGCTCACAGCTGTATGAACAGTCATACTCTAACGCTCACAGCTGTATGAACAGTCATACTCTAACGCTCACAGCTGTATGAACAGTCATACTCTAACGCTCACAGCTGTATGAACAGTCATACACTAACGCTCACAGCTGTATGAACAGTCATACACTAATGCTCACAGCTGTATGAACAGTCATACACTAATTCTCACAGCTGAGGGTTAATCATCTCTCAGTGAAATAATCATAGAAGCTTCTGCCATACATGATGTTCACATGTATGTGAGAAAAATCTCCTCAGCTGTCTTGGCAAAAATCCAAATTTGCGTGTGTGTTGTGTGTGAACCGTTTTTTTTTGTCTTCAGCCCGTACTGCATGCTGCTTGATTTTGTATGCAGCGTTTTACACGTGACATGAAGAAGTACTGGTTACCTTAAACTTGGCTCTCCCCACATGCTGAATAGCTACAGCATGACCTGCACATACGGCCCAGTTCATCCCCGCAAATACTCTCCTGTCCGATGAAGCTTATCCTGTTAATAGGCATCCCTCTAGAGCCAGGTTCCTCTCGATTTCTTCCCATTGGGGAGTTTTTTTTAATCGGCACTGTTTGAGGGTTTTTCTCCCCAGGGAGTCGTTTACCTCATATGCTATTTGAGAGCTTAGGGCTCTGGGCTGGTATTTCTGTTCCCTTCTGTTGCTCTGTAGAGTGTCTTCTGTGAAAAGCGCTATACAAATAAAATTGAACTGCATAGGTTTTGTCCCCCGCCCTGGTCTGTGTACTTCAGAAAAGTAGTTCATCGTCATTACTGTGTACATACTCTCCATGTAGACGCTGTAGAAGAGCTGTGCGTCGAAGTCGGCAGGGCTCCTCTTGGCGAGCCTCTGCTCCTCCATCGCTCTCCGGGCCAGCTGCTTCAGCCGGTCCTGCTCCTCAGGAGAGGGCGCCGCCAGCAGGGTGGAGCGTCTGCGAAACTCCGTCAGCCTGCGCCCCCTCCGGCCCGCCTCCCCCTCGCCTCCCGCGGCCTCGCGGAACATGGGGGACACCAGGGTGGAGCGCCTCCTGCTGACTGGGGTGTGCGGAAAACCGGCCCCAAACAAACGTTACTAAGCAACAGTACCTACTGATAGTGTTTACGACCAATACCTTGCATTAACAGGAGTTGTTGTTCTGTTAGTAATGAACACTATTGTATTTGTTAGCAATAGCATTCATAGGGTGCTTGTTACCATTCATAAAATACCAATTGAAAAAAAAATCATAATCTCAATTTTGACATCTTTTTTGGAAAGCGACACAGATAGTGGGCTTCTACTGGATAGTCCATCAGTCAATCATGTCCCACTACTCCTGTGAAGCACACAGTGGCTTGTTTAGTGGCTTCATTATAAAACAGAATTTCCCTCCCGACAGTGGTCTAGTAGGTCATGGGGTCACATCCCAAACTGAAAATGACTTCTTCAGCAGGACTGCCTGGCCTGTTTGAGCTTCAGATGCACATAATTCCTGTGCCCCTGGACCTAAGGGAGCCCGTGTTTCTCGGGCGTCAGGTGAGGGCTGTGTGCTGCTTCTGAGAGAGAAGGACATGGAGGGAAATAGTCCAAGGACAACCGGGACACTGAACCGATAGGGGGTGAAATAACTTCCGGCCCGGTTTAAAGCCTTTATTCCACAGCTCCCCTGTCACAGCCAGCCAGCCTTATCGCCAGCAGGAAATGTGAACAGGAGGAGGGAAAGGCCAGGGGTCACTGCGGGAACAAAAGCCTGGAACACACCGTCCAACTGAGGATACTACGCTATGAGACTGTGTCCTGACTGCCACGGGGTCGGCTGGCTTTCACTGTGACTCTGTAATCAACTTTTTATTGCACACTAAACTGGCTTACTTGTTTACGTTGTCTGCCGGGCTGCTGGTTTTAAGGCGAAAGCAGGCAGGCATATCGGTATAACTACATACCATGCCCTTTTCAAGGATGTGGCTAGGCCGTCCCTGTTCAGCCAACATTGAATTACAAACCATAGCAAAGTTATTGCTAATGTTATTCATGCACATGCGTTTGTCTGGTGCTCTATGCGAAAGGGCAGTGGTCAGGCTTGTTATATCCCAAATCGAGATTGCCTGGGACTTGCAGCAGAAACACCCCATCTGGGAATTGAACCCACAGAATGGCACTGTAAAGCTGGAGTCAACCCCCCACCCCACACCCCACCAACACCATCTTTGCTTAAAATTCCTGACATGTGTCACCACAAATAATATTTTTGTGAAGGATGGAATAAGGTACCCTGTCACATAGAGGTGTGACAACCCCAGCAGGAAAATAGACCAGGTTCTTAGTGGGGCGTGCAGTGTATTCTGGGAAATATGGAAGCATCGAGATACGCGCATATTCTCAGCCACAATTACTAGCAATGTGTGAATCCTACTGGACAAGAACATGTCAGGTACTATAAATCAAGACATTACAGCCCACTCTCGTAGCAGACACCGACGTGGAGGTGGAATCCAAATGACTTCCCTTTTGCACATGACTGGGCATTGTTCTTTCCAAAACCAAAAATATAACTTTAAACTTACATTTCCACACACACAGACACAGTTGAACTGAACATATTAACACATATTTTATATTTATATACTGTACGTATCTAGTAAAATGGCCTTTCTTTGGGGTTGTTTATTTGCTTTATAAAAGTTACTTGAAGGAGAAGTATTTGTCTGCCCTAGTTCTCTTGGCCCAATGTTTTCATTTTTCTCTCAGATGACGGCTGGGGTGGGTTAGCGTGAGATGGGGTCAGTTGTCTGATAGCTCGCTCTGATATGCTGTTGTATTACTGTTGCTGTTGCTGATTTGTATTAGACTTGTACATCTGCATCACGGCCCTGTGTGAGCTATGTGAGTGTGTGTGTGTGAGCTCTGTGTGTGTGTGTGTGTGTGTGTGAGCTGTGTGTGTGTGTGTGTGTGTGTGTATGTGAGAGCTCTCTTTATGTGTGTGGGTGTGGGCTCTGTGTGTGTGTGTGTGTGTGTGTGGGCTCTGTGTGTGTGTGTGTGTGCGTGTGTGTGTGTGTGTGGGCTCTGTGTGTGTGTGCGAGAGCTCTGTGTGTGTGTGTATGTGTGCAAGCTCTAAGTGTGTGTGTGTGTGTGTGAGTGTGGGCTCTGTGTGTGTATGTATGTGTGTGCGGTCAGGGTGAGGGTAGGAGTGATCACGCAGGCCCTACCGATCTCCCACAGTGTGTGTGTGTGTGTGTGTGTGTGTACGCGTGCGGGCCCTACCGATCTCCCACAGTGTGTGTGTGTGTGTGTCTGTGTGTGTGTGTGTGTGTGTGTGTGTGTGTGAGTGTGTGTGTGTATGTGTGTGTGTGTGTGTGTGTGTGCGGGCCCTACCGATCTCCCACAGTGTGTGTGTGTGTGTGTCTGTGTGTGTGTGTGTGTGTGTGTGTGTGTGTGTGAGTGTGTGTGTGTGTGAGTGTGTGTGTGTGTGTGTGCGGGCCCTACCGATCTCCCACAGTGTGTGTGTGTGTGTGTCTGTGTGTGTGTGTGTGTGTGTGTGTGTGTGTGTGTGTGTGAGTGTGTGTGTGTGTGTGTGTGTGTGTGTGTGTGTGAGGGCTCTGTGTGTGTGTGTGTGTGTGTGTGTGTGTGTGCGGGCCCTACCGATCTCCCACAGTGTGCGTCTGCGCTCATCCTCGCTTGGCCTGATCACGGTGCCGCTGGCTCGGACATCTGTCACGCGATTCCAGCGCCTGCCTCCTGGCATCCGCTTCCTGGTGACCCGGTCCACCACCTCCCCGATCTTCTCCACAGCCTCCTCGTACCGGTTCAGCACCACCCTCTGCTCCACCTGCAGCTCCCTGGCACGAGCCTCTGTTTGCCCAGACACAGGCAATCAAACGCCCTACAGTATCACAGACAGGCAGACAGGCAGACGGGTGGGACGCTCACCTTTCTTCCCAGCAGCCCTGAGAAAGTTCCGGTCGTGCTCCCGTTCTTTGTTCTTCTCCCACATGAAGTCGCCCTCTTTCTGGGCGTGGCTCAGTGCTCTCTGGATCTCCCTCACCTCCTCCTCGTGCTGCTCCGCCTCCTTCGCCTGCTGGTCCTGTGTGCGGGCTGTCCTAGCCTGGGACTCCTCCCTACCAAGACCAGCGCCACCAATCACCTTCAGCGTTACACAGCCCAAGACCAGCACCACCAATCACCTTCAGTGTTACATAGCCCAAGACCAGCGCCACCAATCACCTTCAGCATTACACAGCCCAAGACCAGCACCACCAATCACCTTCAGTGTTACATAGCCCAAGACCAGCACCACCAATCACCTTCAGTGTTACACAGTCCAAGACCAGCACCACCAATCACCTTCAGTGTTACACAGCCCAAGACCAGCGCAACCAATCACCTTCAGCGTTACACAGCCCAAGACCAGCGCCACCAATCACCTTCAGCGTTACATAGCCTATACTGTAACCCAGGCCACGCTCCCAGAGAATATCAATGATGCAATAGTAGTACAATAATATCAAATGACTCATGTCAGACAGGAGAGAATCTAATGTGTGACAGAGTGTCAAAGGCACTTTATGGGAGTAAGATTATAACAGGCAATGAACTGAAGTCATTTTTGACACTTTCAGAGTGGAGTGTCCATACTGTAATGTGCAGACAACAGAAAAGTTCCCCCTTATTAAACATCTGTCTCTTGCATGCCTGCAAGTAATACAAAATCTCCTGGAAATGGTTTGCTGAGACAGAACATCCATGTTTCTTTTTATAGAATATAATATAATAGAAAAACTTTATTGTCCATTAAATATAAAATAAAATTGAAACTTTCCTTCAACTCAAAGCTCATTACAGATAACGCAGACAATACACTACTAAAAGCAGTTACTGAACACTCGTGGAAGAAGGTGTGTGTATGCGTGTGTATACCTCATGTGAATGTACTCATTAGCTTCATCCAGAAGGACTCCCATCTTCTTCTGTGTATTTAGCAGCTCCTGTAGAGTTAGAAGGATGAGTGCAATGATGAGTGCACCTCTACACAGTGAGCTAAGTCTCTTAACTGATCACAGGTAAGGAGCCCAGACTGTGCTTGGGGACCTGTAGTTCCCACCTTGTGCAGCATGTTCTTCATCCGAATAAACTTCTTCTTCTCTCCTCTCATGGTCTGAATGTCCTGGCGCAGCATGCAGTTGGAGGACACCAAAGAGCCAAACCTGCTGCTCACCTGGGCAGGTCACCAGGAACAGAAAGGACAGGGCATCAATCACACAAGCGCAACGCCGGCTGCGGTCTACTGACAGAACGGAGCTGAATTTCAGTTTGACTTGTGATAAAAATTTGAAGGTAACACAAAGGCATGCACATATTTATGAGGGAGCAAGGATGTGAGGGAGTGAATGAGGAAGTGACTGAATATGGGAGGCTGACAAACAGACAGGATGAATCCATCCATCCATCCATCCATTATCTGAACCCGCTTATCCTGATCAGGGTCGCAGGGCGGCTGGAGCCTATCCCAGCATACATTGGGCGAAAGGCAGGAATACACCCTGGACAGGTCGCCAGTCTATCTCAGGGCACACACACCATTCACTCACACACTCATACCTACGGGCAATTTAGACTCTCCAATCAGCCTAACGTGCATGTCTTTGGACTGTGGGAGGAAACCGGAGTACCCGGAGGAAACCCACGCAGACACGGGGAGAACATGCAAACTCCGCACAGAGAGGCCCCGGCCGACGGGGATTCGAACCCAGGACCTCCTTGCTGTGAGGCGGCAGTGTTACCCACTGCACCATCCGTGCCGCCCAGACAGGATGAATACAGTACATAAACATTGAATTGAATGGAATAGAATACTAGGACATAATAGTAAATAGTGTCTGAATCTGTGGAAATGTAGGAATGTTGACCCTGATCTTCAGGCAATGGAGCTTATTCCTGTTTGAAATAAAATAAGACTGGATGTCAGAGAATCTCATTTTGTTCTGAGCAACACAAAGATGGACACTGTTCTCTGCTTGGCTCCCTTATTTGTATTTGCTGTCACAAAGATTCGTAATAAAAGCAGATGTCTATAATTTCTCATAAAGGTCAATTTGCGGTTGTTGACTGTGTGCTCGGATCGATGGGCTGTGTTTATCTGAAAAGCCACTGCGGGTGACATTTTGGCCTTGCGCTGATGGAGTTACGATGCCCCACTGCATTGTAGGGCCATATCATATTCTGAAGAAAGAAGTTGAAGCATAACATATGGATATGAACAGTTGTTGAATAAACAGAGACTGATTGAGCCAGAGTGAAGCTAAGGAATAAATGCCTTGCTCTCTTTGTCTGAAAGGGGGTGGCTGGTCCAGTGTAAACACAGAGGCTGGTGATTGAACCCGAAGCTGATTAAATTCCATTGCTATCGTTACACATGAGAACTTAGGTAATTGAACCAAACTCTAATTAAGCCTTATGCACTGGCATACGGTTGTTTGCGAACGACCCATCCAGACGCATTATATTGCACTGGTTGTTTTCCGGTTGGATGGAGGTACAGTATCTGTAGCTGACTGGCATGCTAGAACAAGGCTTGAGACCACCTGTAGACCTGTAGAATGGTTGCTGGGGGTTGTAAGATGCATGCAAAATGATATGTCTAATTGTATAATAAAAAATGATTTTATACAAATTTCTATGCATATTCAGTCAGACTAAGAATTATAGGAACTGTTGTGTGTAATGGACAGAGAACTGGGCTTGTAACCAAAATGTTGCAGGTTCAATTCCCAGGTTGGATACTGTGCCCTTGTGCAAAGTACTTAAGTGGATTTACTTAAGTAGCGTTTATAATTTTGGGAACCTGTGCTATTTGGTTGGTGAGCCTCTGAATCTTCCTGCTGGAGTCCTCTCTGGAGGGCAAAGATTTCCTCTCTGTGTCCATCTTCCTCTGAACGTCCACAATCTGAGAAGGGCAACATATTCATTCATTTTATTTTATTAATTTATTTTAATCTGAGTTTGTTTTTAATCACTCATTATAAATATTAACAATATTAATAAGGTAAAGAAATAAAACAAACTTATGATGCAACAAAATCTATGGCAATAAAATCACATAATAAAAAAGAATATATAAAGAGTAATTAAATATTTTGGTTGCTTAACATTTGAAAATTTTGACTTGGAACAAAATAAGTTCTGCCTTTTGTATTTCCGAACTGTGTGGGGAAAGATTATGATTTATAATTTCTCAACAAAGTCCAGAGCTGTTCGTCTGCCTGAGTCTTATTACAGATAACAGCACAATCAGGAAACTCTTGGGGGCTGCTAATGCACTGGAGTCAAACAAACAGGCAAACGTGTTTACAGGATTTGAGGCTATGTTTGATTAAATCATTAATATTTTAAAGAACACTCTGATTAAATTCTAAAGCTACATAATTGCAAAAAAACAATCCCGTTATGCATTATTTAATAAATATGGCAGCTGGATGAATACGGTTGCATTTAATGGCCACATAACTTGTGATATTGCTGATTTATTTGAATCTTAATTGCGAAAAAGCCAAAAACATAAAGGATAAATAATTAAATTTCTCCTCACAGTAAAATGTTCAGTAAATTCAACTGAGCACAGTTTGAGTCAGATGAACTCTATCAGAATAAAATGCACTCTATCAAAGCTGATAAAACATTTTAATGTGTAAACAAAATGACCATAATACCATAATATCACAAACATTTTCCCCAAAAAAGTCACACATATTTTAAATTTAACAAAATAATCCCTTTCAAAATGTTTGTCAAACTCACAACAAGGGAACTGTTGTGTTTTATCCTGCATTGCATATACTGCTTGATACCTCTAGGAGGCGCTGTAAGATAATCCGAGTCTAGGAAATGAGGCATAGGAAGAGAATGCAGAATACAAAATGGCCGCTACATAAACCCAATATGCAGTGCAACAACTGGCCACACCTTACCTATGTAGTCTTTGCAAACAGGTAGTGTCAGGCCAGCCTAGTAGATCGGTAAGAAGCACATTATGTGCTGTACTGTAATGTCTGCAGAGTGCTATACAGATACAGTGTTATTATAAAAGAACATGATGGGTGCCAGATAGTGTCCTGCCTCTCAAATTGCCTCTCATTTTTCAGATGGCCCTCACAGCAGCAGTCTGTCATATGATCAGCAGAACAAGTGTTTGTCGTGGATGTTGGCATTTACCAATGCAGTTTAGTGATGTTGAAATGTGTGTAATTACATTTCTATCAGCATGAACTGTAAGATTACTGCTCAGGATAGAACATGAGGCTTTTTTATTTTAATTTTAGACATCTAAAAGTATAAATACTGCACCCTGATGCCTTGAGAACAATCCTGCAGGCACATGAAGCCAAGTCTTAAATTCACTTTAAAGTTTTAGAATAATTGGATTCTTATTTTAGTGGTTAAAAAAAAGCTTTGTTTCACATGATTTCTTTTTGCCAGGAGGTAGCCTATGAGCAAAATTTTGGCAACATCATTCATTAGGGGCACTCAATAACATTAACATCAACAGTGTTATTCACTAGTGCTCACAAGGTTATTCACTATAAATGATTAATTATCATTCACTGGCACACACCTCCCTATCCAGACTCCGTAGTTTGTCATTCTCCCTGGATATGAGGTCATCAAGGTCATCGGCTCTCTGAAGCAGCGCATTAAAGGAGGAGGTCACATGCTCCTCCCTCCCCGGTCCCTTCAGACCCAGCAGTAGCTCCTCCCTCTCGCCCCTCAGGTATCCAATCTGCTTCCTGGAAGCGTGCACGAGCGAGAGAGCTTTCAGCGCCGACAGGAAGTGTGGCCGGTGGACGTGGGGCGGCGTGGCTCGTGTGGGACACGGAGGGGAAGTGCGGGCGGGTAAGTGTGCGGGTCGGTGAGGGAGACGCACCGGATCACACGCCCGAGCTGCTTCCACAGCCACATTAATCACCCGTGCCTGTCAGGTCTCCTGCCTGCCAGATTTATCCTCTCAGAAACAGACTCCCCCTGAAATCCCCAAACACCTCCGAGTGCCCCAACACTCAAATGTTTATGATCACACCCAGATCATGTCTGCACAGGACAGGGAGGTGTTTTCCTGCAGCAATAGAGGGTGTTTATTGGATGAGGTGTATTTTTGGTATATTGGGTGTGTTTGTGTGTCATGCGTGTGTGTCTGTGTATATTGCTGCTGTTCTTCATGCTTGTCCGGGCCCCCTCAGCTTGTCCGGGGCCCCTTAGGAAACCAGAAGAAAAAACAGACTGCAGTGTTGGAAAGGGGACTGAAGAGCTGGTCCAGAACCTCCATCAGGTTTCAGAACACCTCAGTAAGGTTGGGACTGAGACTGTAAGGTCACCTCCAGAGATATAAGATGTATTTTTGTGATGGTACAGTTACTGTACCCCTTCCCCTCCACAGGAGCCCATATCCCAGCCTATCTCGGCAAGATTACACTGCTTTTATCACACCTGTGGCTTGTGGCTCGTGAGAGATACACACCACTGTGCTCGCCGCACTGAGCATGCTCCAACACCAGAGACAGTTTGGGCCAGACAATAATTAATGAAAAATAACTGTCTTGGAGGATTGAAAAAAATTACAGAAAATACGGGTTATGAATAAAATACATATATCAAAGCTCAGCTAATCTTAAAGAAGAGGTGGCAGAGCATTTTCTTAACAATTTTATACAATTAAAGACTAGAAAGATAGAATAATAAATGGAGGCCTTGTACTCACACCATCATATAATCCGAACTCCCAGCCACATTGTGAGAAAGTTTTGTGTTAGCTGGGCAGTTTATTTAATGCCGTTTACATTTCCAGTGTTCAGTCACCACAATAAACCCTTCTGAATGCTTGATCATTCCACTACAAAATGTCATCAGGAGTGCATCAGGAGAATAACGTGACTATTCTTTAAACTGGTAGGAGTGGCTAACAGTAACACTCAAAGAGGTGTGAGTGGCCACCAGTGGCACCGTTAAACTGGTGGGGATGGCTAACAGTGGTGCTATTAGACAGGGTTAGCACTGGGGCGTCTGACCTCTGTCGATGGATGGTTGTCTGGGCCTCTCTCTCCTGCACCTGTCTCGCCCCGTCCAGCTTGTGACACGCCCGCCGCAGGGCGATGACCTCACTCTCTCCTGAAAGAAGGGGATGATGGGATATCTCAAAGGCATGTCAGTGTAGAACCAAACCAGAGGAATATTTAATCAGGATAACAATGGCGATGTATACTCTCAGAAGGTACGAAAAGTTCCTAAAAAGGAACAATTGATTGTTGCTGAGGTGGTACCCTATAGGTGCATACAATTGTACCCCTAGCCAGCAAAATATAATTAATTTGTATTTTTTTTGTACTCACTTATACCCAAAGGGAACATTACTGCGCTTTCAGGTTACATTTGGAAAATGTAATCCTTAAATAACAAAAGGAACAAAAATTAATTTTCAAGGAAATTAATTTCCAAGGAAGTCTAAAAATTAACGTCCGTTGAGATTGTGGATTGCGCTCAGCCTTCCTGATGACAATCATAAATGAGCCTCATTGTGATTCTATGTGTGGTGCACGCACGTAATCAGCTTAAACCCTTCATTAAATAAATACTACTTTCAAACTTTACTTTTTTATTTTTTTTTAACATATTCCAAGGGAAGTTGCAGTTAACAGCTTCAGACTCGTTCTTGAAGGAAGGATATTTATTTTGGGAGACTCCAGTCACACCTGAGGAGCGAGCATACCTTCAATGTCGCTGTCAGCCTCTGCGTCACAATGTCCCAGTCTGGAACCACTTCCCCTTTTACAGGAGGCTTCAATTAAACATCACATTCCAGCAGTTTAACAAGTGCCAATATAACGGCTTAACCTCAATGCATTTAACTCTCCACTAGCTCTCCGTGCGAGGAAACATTTACACACCAAGCCAAGACGGAAAAGATTTAGCAATAAGACTGCTCTGATTAAAAACCGCCAAATATAACCACAAACATGGGGAAATTGAGGATTAAAAGCTTATAATTTACAGCATACCCTTTAATAACTAAGTCTCTTTGAGTACACAAACTAGATGCATATACACTTCATAAAAATACATACTTCACTCAGCAGTAACTGACATTTTGAGGTCAGCCTGTATCTGTCAGAATATATAACTGGTATATCTGATCAATGAAGTGTAATTTAACCCACCAAAGATGATATTGACAAATGAACATCAACATGTATATGTATAAAGTCTACATCTCCAGCAGGATCTGTAGAGTACAATCAGAGCACAGCAATCGATGCTTGTATGTAAGTGAATACATACATCCTAAAGACAAGTATATAAGCGCATACATACATCCTAAATAGAAGTACACGAAAACTGGAATCAAGAATCACACCTGCTTCTGATGGAAAAGAACCTTTTTGCTTTTTAGACTTCACCATGACTCTTGTTTTAGTGTCGACTCCTCTTCTGTGAGAATATGCCCTCAAGCTGGTTACCCAAGCACGCACATACACACACACACAAACACTGTTCATCCATCGCCAGGGAGAGGAATGTGTACACGGTGGGTTTCCATGCAATAACGCTGCCCTAACTCCACTGAGATATGGCAAGTGTCAGACACTTGGAAACCAGATAAGCTCTTGTACTGCTGTATGCCTAATCAATAAAGATAAGATTACCAACTTTTATCAGCTGAAGAGTTTAACAGGCGGAACACCCGCAGGCCACCCAACACCCAAGGACAGGTATACACACACACCCACACACACACAAGCATGCATACACAAGTGCACGTATACAGTCCCCTCCAAAAGTATTGGACCAACAACGTCAATTCCTTTGTTTCAGCTATACATTAAAGACAATTGAGTTTGAGGTCAAAACATGAGATGACAGATCCGAATTTGAACTTTTATTTCCTCGTATTTTTGCTGCTTCTGGTTTGGGCTCACTAATCTTCATTGATGATGTAACTATGGTAGCAGCAGGACGAATTCAGAAGCCTACAAAAACATTCTATCTGCCAACATACAGAGAAATGCATCCAAACTAATTGGGAGAAATCATGCAGCAAGACAATGACCGAAAACACACTGCCAACACAACAAAGGACTTCATTAGGGAGCAAAAGTGGAAGGTTTTAGACTGGCCAAGTCAATGACCAGACCATAAACAAATTGAGCTTGCATTTCACCTCCTGAAGAGGCAAAAACCCTTCGAAACAAACAACAACTGAATGGGGCTACAATAAAAGCCTGGAAAAGCATCACAAAATAACAATACAACAGTTTGGTGATGTCAGTGGGTCGCAGGCTTGATGCAGTTATTGCAAGCAAGGGATATGCTACCAAATATTAAGTGTTATTTACTTTAATTTACTTAACCCTCCTATCATGTTTGGGGTCAGTGTGACCTCACTCAGTGTTTGACCTCTCTTAAAAACCAGTTAACCCTTTTTATGGACGATAAAAAAAAAAGGAATTGGCCTTTATGTTCCAATAATTTGATGGGACTGCACATAATTAAAGCAAGAAACTCGGGCAATGCCAAATATCCAAGCTTATTATCATTTATTACCATTCAGAAACAGATAAAAAACCCCTGAGGTGTGAGGGGCTCTATTAGATACAAAACCATATAATGCCAAACACTTAAATAAAAGAAGCTAAAACAAATATGAAAAACTGTAAGAGCTGGATAGAAATAATACCACAATGGGCGATAATAAAACGTAACACAGTAACACAGGTAAACAAAACTCACAAATCCATCCTTAAAAGCTAAAAAGAAATCACATTTATCACATGAATCAAATAAATCACAAGGATATACTATTATTGCTCCTGAGTAAGGATTCAAGGAAGGTGTTAATGTGTAACAGTAAAAGCAGTGAGAATCACCAGAATTAAGCGTTGATTACAGCGTTGATAAGTGTTGCTGACGATGCAGGAAGAGGAGTGTTGCTTGGTTTTGTACAGATACAAAACAGATCAACAAGACAATACGACAAAAAACTTTGACCCCCGACGGAACCATAGCAATATGACCACTCAAAACATCCCTGCCCCCAGCCTGCCTAGGGATCACTGTTTACAGAGTTTTATTGGGTCATTCCGGTTTGATATCTGTGTCCAGGCCCTGAAACCCAGTGAGAACTGCCCCATCAGAGCGAGCTCTGGCCTGCTGCCCCAGCATAGCCCTCTCCCTGGCACCACTGCCATGAGGGCCATATTTCTGTGCAGAGCAATAAATAATGGAACATGTTTCTCTTTTTTTTCTGAATATAACGGTTAGTACTTTGTAGCTAAACTCTAACAAAATTATTCAATTAGGCAGGCCGTAGATGTGAACTGAATCATGTCAGGACTAAATTAGGCAGGCCGTAGATGATGTGATTGAAAATGGAGGGTGAGGCAGAGTGAGAACTTCCCCCGGTCACTTCAGAGAACTCAGGAACTACAGACCCTGCAACAGAAAGAAATGATGATGAGCAGGTTAACTAACTAAAGAACTAACTAACTACACACTCACTCACAGACATAGACACACACACTCACTCTCTCACACATACACACACTCACAGACATAAACACATACACTCACACACTCTCTCTCTCTCTCACACACAGTACCTTTCTGGCAGTCGTCCCCTGGCTCTCTCTCCTCAGACGCAGCGCAGCTCTTTGTGGTCCCCTGCCGCAGTGCATGCACAGCTTGGCCTGAGGCCACACCCACCTTCAGCAGACCTGCAGCAGAGCGGACCATCAGATACTGTACCATCAGATACTATACCATCAGATACTGTACCCTCAGATACTGTACCCTCAGATACTGCACCCTCAGATACTATACCCTCAGATACTAAACCATCAGATACTGCACCATCAGATACTATACCATCAGATACTATACCCTCAGATACTATACCCTCAGATACTATACCCTCAGATACTGCACCATCAGATACTATACCATCAGATACTATACCCTCAGATACTATACCCTCAGATACTGTGCCATCAGATACTACACCATCAGATACAACACCCTCAGATACTAAACCATCAGATACTGTACCATCAGATACTATACCCTCAGATACTGCACCCTCAGATACTGAGGGATACTGAGGCCACACCCACCTTCAGCAGACCTGCAGCAGAGCGGACCATCAGATACTGTACCATCAGATACTATACCATCAGATACTGTACCCTCAGATACTGTACCATCAGATACTATACCCTCAGATACTATACCCTCAGATACTGCACCATCAGATACTATACCATCAGATACTATACCCTCAGATACTATACCCTCAGATACTGTGCCATCAGATACTGCACCATCAGATACTATACCCTCAGATACTATACCCTCAGATACTGCACCATCAGATACTATACCATCAGATACTATACCCTCAGATACTGTGCCATCAGATACTACACCATCAGATACAACACCCTCAGATACTATACCCTCAGATACTGCACCATCAGATACTATACCATCAGATACTATACCCTCAGATACTATACCCTCAGATACTGTGCCATCAGATACTACACCATCAGATACAACACCCTCAGATACTAAACCATCAGATACTGTACCATCAGATACTATACCATCAGATACAACACCCTCAGATACTAAACCATCAGATACTGCACCATCAGATACTGTACCATCAGATACTATACCCTCAGATACTATACCCTCAGATACTGCACCCTCAGATACTGTACCATCAGATACTATACCCTCAGATACTGTACCCTCAGATACTAAACCATCAGATACTGCACCATCAGATACAATACCCTGAGATACTGTACCATCAGATACTATACCCTGAGATACTGCACCATCAGACACAACACCCTCAGATATTAAACCATCAGATACTGTACCATCAGATACTATACCATCAGATACAACACCCTCAGATACTATACCCTCAGATACTGTGCCATCAGATACTACACCATCAGATACAACACCCTCAGATACTAAACCATCAGATACTGTACCATCAGATACTATACCATCAGATACAACACCCTCAGATACTAAACCATCAGATACTGTACCATCAGATACTATACCCTCAGATATTGTACCCCAGATACGATACCCTCATACACGTACAGCCCTGCCCCTGGAGTGATGTGCGTGTGATGTGTACTGTATGTGGGTTGCGTGTGTCATGCTCACTCTCCAGCAGGCTGTCCATGTTGCGCGTGTTGTTCTGGAAGGTGCTGTGCCACTGGTTGAGTGTGATGGCGCGCACCCCGGCCAGGCTCAGGAGGGCTGCGGTCCACAGGGGTCCCTGCAGGGCCAGCTGCTCCGGGCTGGAACGGGGGAAGTGGGTCAGGCGCATTTACAATGGAAGCACATCCACTTCATTCAGTATTTACAAACAGAAACAGCCATTCAGAAGGGCTCTTGGTTTCCTGAGACCGGTAGCACTCACTGTCATAAACAGCACAGAGGTGAGTGAGAGTCTGAGGGGGGATGAGAGACAGGAAACAGGAAGTGCATTCATTACCTCTTTAGCTCATCCAGCTTGGTCTGCCTGAGTGCACTGCTGCTGGTCTGAGCCTGGTCAAACAGCATGACCATCTGGCAGTCTGAAAGACCAATCAGAACCCAATATTCACACTGTAAACTCTGCTTCCTGTGATACCTGGACTCTAAATGTGATCCACTGCTAGTGCTGTTCAATAAGAAGTCACAGCATGAATCCATGAATCCAGCAGGATGCTATACTTCCAGCATCATCTAAAGCTGACTGTATGAGTGTGTGTGTGTGTGTGTGTGTGTGTGTGTGTGTGCCTGTGTGTGTGTGTGTGTATCCATACATAACATCCTGTTTCAGGTCCCTGAAGACACGAGACTAACTAATGTTTGAGGTCTTTAGTAGTGAATGTGTTGAAAGAGCCATTGCAGGTTATATAGTAAGACTGACAGCCCTTAACATTTCCAGCATGGACATTTCACTGGGATTCAATCCACATTGTTCCATCTCTAATTAAAATAAGGAGAACAATCTCCACTCCTCATAATTCTGCCTTTCTATTTAAGAATCTTCTGTTCTCAAATGCATTGCAATGTTGATTTAAACAGTGTATGACAGTTGGAATACTTTGGATTTTGGATTGCTTGTCAAGTTTAATTTGATTTAAGGCTTCAAATGAAAATCCCACAGACATAAATATGGGTCATGAGAAATGTTAATAGGTCTGCTATTCTCATGTAGATGTGACATTAATGAATACCAGCTAGCTGGAAGAAATTATGTATAATAATAGGCTTTAAAATGTAGAATGACATGTTGGGCAGGTGTTCACTGTAACATGCATGCTTGTATAGATTAGCGGGTTAAATGGCACAGCTAACGCACCTGAAAGCTGTAATGATAAGATTCTGGATGCGGGGACGCTAGCCAAGAAACGCTCGGTTCCATTGAAGATGAAGCCACTGCAGTTTCCCAACAGGTGTTCTAGTTCATCCAGACTACAAGGCAAGGAAAAAAATCAACAACTTCTCCAACATGTAGATATTATTGATAATACTGTTATTTATAACATTAGATAATATTGTACACTCAACCGCACAAAATATTATTATCAGGCAATAATGTCAGAAGAACCATACGTACATTTACCATTACAAACAAAATTATGAACAGAAATGATGTGTTTCCGAAGAGTGAAATTCTAAGCCTATAACTGAAGCTCCCATTGACCCATAACACACGTTACTGATACTGTGTCACGGTCACATGACCCTGACCTGGGCAAGTGCTCCGGGCCCAGAATCCCCTCCCATAGGGCGGTCATCTGCTGTCCGTACGCCTCTAAGATCCGCCCCATTCCCTGCACGGGACCGCCCCCTCCTGGAGAGAGGGGAAGGGAGGGTCAGAAGCGGCTCTACCCGTTCCACTCTCACACAGCCACATTCCTCCGTTTCAGCCTGTGGAGATGTCTTAGTCTGCGGAGACGTGTAGTCCCTTTCACACAACGCTGGGAATAAACTCGCTCACCCCGTGTACAGGAAGAACTGATGATTACCGCTAATGGATAACACCTGTGCTTACAGCGCAAACCTGCTCTCTGCCAATCAATGCTGAACATGAAGGTATAAATATACACAGGATTTTGTGAATTAAAGCGTCTGCAGAGAAGCAGAGAGTCAATTTGGCCTGTGAGCGCAGGAGTAACGCACATTTTATTCTGGGAGAGGAATTGGAGAAATGGAGAAAGGACATTTTCGTGGAGAGGGAGTGAGGCAGGCGCAGATGGTCTACACCCTGACACGTTTCAGAAAACAGAACATTAATCACTGAGAGATTCTCTCTGCGGAGACCTCCAAGGTCTTCTGGTACAGAAAAAGAATAAATAAATGAAATAAATAAATGAAACAAAAACCCCTGCCTTCTAGTTTAATGCATAACATTCAAAAAGCAATTTATGAGGAATGGATACGAAAGTCAGAAAGAAACACTACAATATCCCTACTTACGTATAGTGAGGATTTTATTTCGAAATGTAGAAAATGCATATCCTGCACCTGGCTTCATAGTGCACTGGAGTCGGCATTAATGACAGAGAGACTACGCAACTAAGAACAGCCAACACATGAAGGGCACTGTTTATCCTGTAGAGTTCTGCTGGACTGTATCATTACCACAGTTTAGATTTTGTGTGTTCATAAAATCTGTGCCGAACGTCACTTTTTCTCACGAGCAAAGCGTGAGAGTCATCTCGTTTAATCACGGCAGCCATTTAAAATCTGTCGTCCATACCAGCACAGGGATGAGGAGATGCTAGAGCAGCCATTTCTGGGATAAATGGTCATACTTGAACATATCGTTCACCTTTGCAGGAAAACATATCTACTAGATGTCTCACACACTGAACAGAACACTGGATACTGGTACTGATATACCACTGCACACCCTTCCTTTAGGACTGGACGCAAAACTGCAGGCCTGTTTGCTCACCAGTTTCACCCGCTTCATTGTAAGGGTCCACCACATCTGCAGGAGTACGTATAGGAATATCGTTTGGATTAAAAAGTTACAAATAAGAAGGCTTGGCTTCCATCCCTACACGTTTCCTCCAAACAAACCTGTTTCCTGTTCATGTAACAAACATGTATAGTATAGTATAGTATAGTATAGTATAGCTGTCTGTGTCACCAGAAAGGTAACCAGCCCTGGGCTTCACACTACAATCCAGATTTACTAAGCAGCTTTAAGGATGCTCGCATCTAAGTGAAAAATACACACGTCTAAGTGGTGTGTAAGTAAGACACAGCTGCGTAGCGCAGGGCTAATGGGATTGGGTGACTGTTTTGAAAAGCTAGCGGTGCTAAGACCGTGTGCAGGCTTGCGTGCGAGAGGCGGAAGGATACATTTGACGTTGTGCGTGTCCACAGGGAGGGAGTCTGGAGGCAGCACTCGATTCACGGGCACCTGGGTCAGGAAATAGATCCCATGAGCAAGCACACGTCATACATGTCACACACTCTCTGTAATACACACAGAGAGAGGAGATCGAGAGAGATAAGCGAAGACAGAAGGTGAAAGAAAAGTGGAGAGATTGAGCAAAAGGGACGCAGGCAAAGAAAAAGACAGGAGGAGCCACGGCGAGAGAAAGAGGAGAAAGGGTGGGGGGGGAGAGAGAAAGTGAGAGAAAGAGGAGAAGGGGGGAGAGAGAGAAAGAATGAGATATGTAAATACCATCAGAACTCCAAACGCAGGAAGGTTATTAACTGCACATTGTGTGACTGATTGGAAAGTGCAGTTAAAAGGCAGGGGGTGCTGCTGTATCTTCAGGAGCAGATGAATAAGCACAACTCACCCCTTTGAAGGCCTTGCTCTGATCCGCCCGCACCTTTCCCCCTCTCCCCCCTCCAGCCTCCTTCCTCTCACTTTCAACTGGAAGAAACAGCGATGACATTTTCAGCCCCGCTTCAGTGACCAAGCAGAAATGAGGATGCACGTCTAAACATAATCTTCAGACTCACCTGGATGCTAAATTAATATTTGGGATTAATGTCTGTGTGACATAATCAAAAAAACTTTTCTGTTTAATTAAATAACCTTTCTATCAATCGCGGTTTTTGCTCTCTGTGCAGACGGCAGCATCCAGACTACCAACTGCAATCACCGTTTCAACTTCAAAAAACAAAAACAACTGCCACAGTCAACATAATGTGAGAGTAACTTTTGGGTTATCAGAAAAGAGATCTCAGGACTTTCCCCCAGATTTTGTGGTTAACCTTTAACGCCTGTGGGTATATAACCTCATATATACCTGCCTGTCAGAAATGACCCTTTTTATGTCCTGGTGTAAAATGCTACCAGCAGTTTCAAAACACAGCCAGAGCTGGTCAAACCATGTTTAGTATGGAGATGGTCTGACTGGTCATCCAGCTACCAGCTCTTTCAAAACATAGCTTGAGCTGTTCTCTTTAGCAGGGTGCTCTCTCCCCAGAGCTCCCTCATACCTTCAGATAATCCCCTTAGAGGTTTAGCCAACTCCACCAGGGGGGAGAACATAGAAAACATAGTTGTCACTAACAGCAGATAAATGCACTTGTTGAAAAATGTCAATATAAGCTGTGGAGTATGTAGGATTTATTCACAATGTCAATATAACCAGTAGAGTATGTAGGATGTATTCACAATGTCAATATAACCAGTAGAGTATGTAGGATTTATTCACAATGTCAATATAACCAGTAGAGTATGTAGGATTTATTCACAAAAACCAAAGGGAACAAGCAACAGAAGTCTCCTAAAATGTAATATTCATACATTAAATGTAAGACAGTTGTATCTCATTTTGTCATTGCATCCAAAAAATACAGAATAGGAAAAATGCAGTAAAAGATAGCAGTAATTACAGACTATTATACCACATTATGTGCAGAAGGAGAGATCATGGAGCTCATGTTCTTCTTATCACACTCCACCATCCTTCCTCCTTTTTGTGGTGTATTTTCACAAAATGACACAAAATGGCTGCCGTGCATCACTCCAGCGGCTCCAACATATTGGTGTCAGTGAAGGTGAAAGTGTCAAACTAAAGCCCAATCAGACACTCAAAGGCACTATGTAAATTCACTGATGTTGTTTTGCACTGAATGCTGGGATTTAAAACATTGTACTGCATTTCCTCTCTTCTCTGGCGTGACGTGGAAACTAGAGCCATGATCACTTAACTTTGGCCAACATCCAGTGGCAGTTACATGTCCTGTGATGTGAATTTAGCAAGGACTAATGAATTATTGTGATTATGACGGTCAAACACTCTAATCTCATGGTATAAATAAAAGCACTTTGTCATTATGAATTTTAGAGATTAGGGAGGTGAACCCTTGTTTTCTGTTATTACTAGGACTCAAATTTGATCAGGGATTCACAAATTTGGCGGGGTATAAACCGATTAACAAATTGAAACGGAAATCTTTCGGAAAGGTTTAAGCCTGACTGAAAGACCACATGACTTCCATGGCCATATGCCAACAGTCAAATTTACATCTCAAAGTTTAAAAGCATTTTCTTAGCAGTGTGAAGCTGTGGTCGGAGCAGCAGTGTGAAGCTATGGTCGGAGCAGCAGTGTGGAGCAGTGGTCAGAGCAGCAGTGTGGAGCAGTGGTCTGGAGCAGTGGTCAGAGCAGCAGGGCTGGGGGACTCACCTGATTCGTCTTTCTGCAGGCGAGCGTGGAACAGCTGTATGCTGAAGTCCCGAGACACAGAGCTCACCCCCTCCTCCTGCAGGACGCTCAGAGCCTCCAGAGGCAGCTCCATCAACGCAATGTCCACCAGCAGAACCACACTCACACCCGGGTCCACTGGAGAACGCACTGCAGAGACACACAGAACCACACTCACACCCGGGTCCACTGGAGAACGCACTGCAGAGACACACACAGAACCACACTCACACCCGGGTCCACTGGAGAACGCACTGCAGAGACACACAGAACCACACTCACACCCGGGTCCACTGGAGAACGCACTGCAGAGACACACAGAACCACACTCACACCCGGGTCCACTGGAGAACGCACTGCAGAGACACACACAGAACCACACTCACACCCGGGTCCACTGGAGAACACACAGAACCAGACTCACACCCGGGTCCACTGGAGAACGCACTGCAGACACACACACAGAACCACACTCACACTCGGGTCCACTGGAGAACGCACTGCAGACACACACACAGAACCACACTCACACCCGGGTCCACTGGAGAACGCACTGCAGAGACACACACAGAACCACACTCACACCCGGGTCCACTGGAGAACGCACTGCAGACACACACACAGAACCACACTCACACCCGGGTCCACTGGAGAACGCACTGCAGAGACACACACAGAACCACACTCACACCCGGGTCCACTGGAGAACGCACTGCAGAGACACACACAGAACCACACTCACACCCGGGTCCACTGGAGAACGCACTGCAGAGACACACACAGAACCACACTCACACCCGGGTCCACTGGAGAACGCACTGCAGAGACACACACACACACACACACACACACACACCACACACACACACAGAACCACACTCACACCCGGGTCCACTAGAACATTCCACACAGGAACCGTACTACAGCCCTGAACATCACTGCTGTGGTAATAGACCGAATCAAAGCTCAAATACAGTACAGCACAGAGATAACTGCAAACCAGGTTTGGCATCTTGGTGTTAAAATCCAGCCACAACTCCTGTGTTTTGATAAGTCTTTGCCTTTTTCTGTTTTCTTAAACTCTTGGCACTACTAGGATGCAAAGGAATCTGATATCCATCCATAGTGGCCACAGAGGAATTGTTTTCGATATTCATTACATTTTAAAGCCGTTGATCCAAAACCAAAGCATTCACTTTCTGTTTTGCCTCTAATTGCCGCCTACAGGCCTTACACTCCAGTTCAGCCAGGGTTGGTATCGATTCCTCAAAACGTGACCAACAGCCGTCCATGCAACGAGCTCACATTTGGCAAACCGTCGTGAGTGGATGTATGTGAGCAGTTTTGAAAGAGTGATGCTCCGGTGCCTTTCTTGTGTACTCAGCACTATTGTGTAGCGGGAATCGGTCGTTACTGTTAGCTCGCTGCTGGGCGGAGACGGACAGGTGTAGTCGGAGGGTGCGGTACGTACCCTTGCCGCTGGCTGACCTCTCCTCTTTTTCTCTGGGTTTGACGCTCTCCGAGAGGTGTGTGGTGGGGGCTCGGCCCCTGTGTGTGACAGAGAAAAGGTCAAAGGTTGGGAGGAGGAGTGGAGGCCTATGGACAGGGATTAGCAGCGATGGCAGGGTGACATTCACAGAGATTGGCAGGACTCCAGGTGTTGTCTATGGTAATGTGAAGTTACACGCTCTTGCCTTTAAACCAGAAATATAAATCAGGACAAACTACTCTACCACACTCTGCTGGCATTGACACCTGTACAACCCTATAGCATCTCACACACACTGAGACACACAAACATCTCACACACACTGAGACACACCCAACACCTCACACACACTGACACACCCCCCAAACAACTCGCACACAAGTCGACCTCTAGCCGTGACCTCTGACCCGAGCTTGACCCTGAGTTGGACGGAGAGGCCAGGAGCTGCAGGTTATGCAGCAGATTCAGCTCCTGTCAGGTTACATGTGACTGGCTGGTGATGACGTCATAAAGCAGTGAGTTAACTTCCTGTGCACTCACCTGACCCAGGACAGAGGGAGCTGAGAGAGCAGGGGCAGGAGATACCCCTCCATGTCCTGCACAAGAGCGCTGAACTGAGAGGCCATGCCGCTCTGCAGGGGGAAAAGGAGAGGAGGAAGGAGGTTAGAAGATGTTCTGCCAGGTGAAGCCATCCAAAGGCTCTGGCTGGAGTGGAGATGAATCTCCTCATTTCTCAGAACTGCGTATAACTGTGAGGAAAGGCAAGCTAAGCACTCCCGCCAATCACAGCATGTGTCCCACTCTGTTTCTGTTCAGACTTCCTTAAAATCCCAGATACATTCCTAGTTTTGGCTGAGATCTTGCTGTGATTGAAATACTATATTTTACAAAGATGAGAGTAATTAACTATAGTCTCAAGACCAGACAGAATGGAGGCTGATAACTGCAGGATGTGAACACACTGATGGTCACTTACTCATGGTTTAGGTATTGTTTATGGCTCACCGGGTGTGATGTCACGGCCGGGGTGCTGTTCCCGGCAGGCTGGCCCCCCTCCCTCGCCCACGCGGCTTCGCGTTTGAAGGAACGGGCGCGGTCCCGGAGGCTGGAGAGGGTCGCCGGGCACACGCCGACCTTAGCGACCGCGCTGCAGTCCAGCGTACCTGCTGCACACAGGGGCAGGGGTGTAACAGCTCCCAGAGGCCTGTCCCTCTCCGCCCCTCCCCCTCTCCCTCTCTCTCCCTCTCTCTCTCTTTCCCTCTCCCTCTCTCCCCCCTCTCTCTCTCTCTCCCTCTCTCTCTCTTTCCCTCTCCCTCTCCCTCTCTCTCTCCCCTCTCTCTCTCTCCCCCTCTCTCTCTCTCTCCCCCCTCTCTCTCTCTCCCTCTCTCTCTCTCCCCCCCTCTCTCTCTCCCTCTCTCTCTCTCTCCCCCCCTCTCTCTCTCCCCCCCTCTCTCTCTCCCTCTCTCTCTCTCCCCCCTCTCTCTCTCTCTCCGCCCGTGTGTCAGAGCCGGGACCTCGCGGGCAGGTCACAGGAAAGGTCACGTGACGCATCGGTATGCATCCCGCCGCCTGCGTGCCTCAGAACACGCCTCGCCCGTGTCTCAGAACACGCCTCGCCCGTGTCCGAGGGGCTGCTTAACCTTGGCGTCGTCCGGGGCCCCATGCCCCTCTTAGCATTCCGCTCCCCCCCCCCCCGCCGCGCGTCTCCTCGCCCCGCATGTCAGCTCCGCGCGCCCCCAGGACGCCGCCGCATGTTTATTTATCCTCCGCCGAAACCCCCGGGCCGTATGCTAAAACCGTCCCTACGCTGCCATGCTAATGCTAATGCAAGGCTTCCCAGCGCCGGTCTCGGAGAGCGGCGGGGGTTTTTTGGTCTCGGGCTCTGGAAACAGGGCCAGGAGAGCTGCTGAGGAACGGTGAGACCCAGCGCTCCCCGCTGCTCTCCCGGGCCTCGGTGCCCAGGGCTGCTCTCTAACACAGCGAGATGCCAGACGGTGAAGAGCACGTACCTGCCGGGTGAAGACTCTTTCCCCTCTGGCTGTCCGCAGGCTTCCCCTTCTCAAAGCAGGCCCCGTAGAGAGCAGCCCTGAGGCGACAGTCAAAACCAGCATTAGCATATATGCTAATCCACGCTCACCCACACAGGTTCTTTGAAGATAAATAAAACAGGGTGATCCCAGCTTAGCCACAAATTTCAGAAGATTTATTTTCTTTATTTCTGTGTTCTGAGCTAAATGTCTGAATAACAGGAGCACAATGAAGATGATGTCAAACTCTCTCTCTTTCTGCATACACACAATAGAGTGAATCCACAAAAGGACCGTAATGCTTTTATTCCAATTAAAGCAAGTACCACACAAATATGATGTACAATTCACACAGCCCCTGAGGTGGGTGGATAGCACAATAGCATGTGCCTATCAGGCACAGGGTGCCATGGCGTGCTGTCTGGGTCATGAGAATTGTCATTGTTATCTGCATAAATTTCAGTGTCAAAATGGCTCATTTTTATGCAAATGCAGCTCGATACAGGTCATGCCCCGTTCACAAAGATGGCAAAATGCCGCGGCAATAAGCACGGATTTTAAGATATGAAAGTCCATTTAAAAGCCAGGCAATGCGTAGACCTGCAGCACCTGCTGTTATTGCAAAACTTTACTACTATATTAGGCATGACATACTCGTATTGTTTGATGACAAAGAGGACAATGGATGTACGATGTTGCAATTTGTTTTCTGCTAGAAGTTCGCCATTTCATTGTATGGAGACCAATGTTTAGACAACTTTGAATAATAATAAATAATTTGTTAGTTAGCTGATGCTTTTATCCAAAGTTACTTGCACTTGATTTGACTAAGCAAGGGACAATCCCCCTGAAGCAATGCGGGGTTTAAGGGCCTTGCTCAAGGGCCCAACAGTTGTGCAGATCTTGTGGCTACACCGGGGCTTGAACCAACCAACTCCCGGGTCCCAGTCATGTACCTTAGCCACTAGGTAACTTTCAAAGTAACAACTATTTTTAAAATAAAAATAATTCATTCAAAATTGTCCAGTCCTTGGGTGTCTCGGTGGCGCAGCCTGTAGAGCACTGACCGCATGCTCATTGCGAGCCGCGACGTCGGCGGTTCGAATCCGACCGTCTGACATTTGTCGCATGTCTTCCCCTCTCTCTCGCTCCCGTTCTTCCTGTCTCTCTATACTATATACTGTCCAATAAAGCTGAAAAAGGCCTAAAAAATATCTTTAAAAATAAATAAATAAATAAAATTGTTACAAGGAACAGTGAAGAGGAGCATTTGCAGGTCATTCAGCTGATCTTGTATTTCACTAGGTTCAGCCATTATATCGTTCCCACGCGTGTCATTAGTGCGACCGCCAAACTGAAATGGATTTCTCGTAAAATGTCATGTTTCCCGTTCATTTTATTGAATCAATGCTTGCTCAACATCATAAATAGATGTGAACAACGGCAGCCTTTTAGTTTTTCAAGTTAAAACGTGACACGTACAGGAACAGCACGTGTTCACTAGCTGTTTGGGCATGGGTTGTGCTTTTACATAATATTCAGATAATGTTCAAATGTTCGCAACAGAGAGCACCGACTGTGCTTGCTATTTTTCTGAGTGGATCTTGAACTAGCCTAGTTGACGTCACATGATTAATAGAGACAAGAAAAATGTAAGAATCACTCAATGCATTTACTGGCCAGAGCTTTCTGCCATCTTTAAATATGTGACATTATTACCCAGAACATGCCTTCCTGCATGACCGATGCACGGTGAAATTATATCAGAAAGGAAATCAAAGGTTAAAGAAGTGCCCTGCCATGATATTTTGAAGTACTCCATGATTGTATTTGTGCTTCAGTGAGTCTTCAGCCTCTGTGAGTCACTAGATCACTAGCAACATTAGCAACGTCATAAGCAATAACAGTCAGGAAAGGTTTTCATTACATTACATTATTGGCATTGGCAGACGCTCTTATCCAGAGCGACGTACAGTTGATTAGACTAAGCAGGAGACAATCCTCCCCTGGAGCAGTGCAGGGTTAAGGGCCTTGCTCAAGGGCCCAACGGCTGTGCGGATCTTATTGTGGCTACACCGGGATTAGAACCACCAACCTTGCGTGTCCCAGTCATTCACCTTAACCACTACCCTACAGGCCACACGCGGTCCCGTTGGCTCTTGGTCACGGCGACCCAAAGAATGAGTGCTTCCTGAGGAAGCTGCTGAGAGAACGCGTCAACGCACAAAGACGCAGAAATGGCTACTGACAGAGACCTCAGCTCCCCTGAAAGCAATAACAGCTCAAGTTCGTGGCATCGTTTAATGTTAATTAATGACCCGTTCTTAACCACCCCCCCTTGGTCTGCAATTGCAATTCCATGGCATCTCTCCCAAAGCAAGAGTGGAATTCAAACACGGAAATATACAATTTAGGATGTGCAGTTTTTTTCAGGAAGGTTAAATAACATAATTCTAATAACACTGAATTCTTTACAAGTACCCAACAAAAATGCATCTTATGTAGTGTAGCTTTATCAGTGCACAATGCATTTGCTTCACTACTGTATGTTTCAACCCAGAAACCCTGATTTGGCATGAGGGAGACGGTCCAGTGTGTGTGATAGTGAGAGTGTGTGTCAGTCAAAGAACAAGACCAAAAAATAGCTACATTTCATACCAAAAAAAAAACACTGTCTCAGTCTTACCCATCCTCAGAATGCTGAAGCAGCAGAATCTTGAAGCTGGTGGGGAGCTCACCCACAATGCTCATGTGGTTTGGGTTAATGTTCAGCTGTACGTATGCCTGTTGGGAGAAAAACTAAATTAACTCTTAAACCGTGATATTCCTTTCTTATTAATTAGTGTTAATTAGTGTTATCCTGTGGATATTCACAATATACTGGATGGCGAGCGGGTGTTCAGGTGGTATTTAGGCGGTGCTGAGGTTGTGTTCTGGAGGTATCGAGGTGGTGTTGAGGCGCTGTTCTGGTGGTGTCGAGGTGGTGTACCTTTGACAGGCGTGTGAGTCTGTCCTTGGTGGGCCCCAGCAGGGTGCTGGCAGCCTCCCCTCTCTGTGCTGACCCCTGCAGGTTGGTGTGAAGGTTGAGCAGAGCGGAGAGCTGGGATTCAGTGCTGTCACTGCAGGCTGCTCTTAACACCTCTGCCATCTGCCCACAGCACAGACAGCTCTGAAAACACAACACAAACACACACACGTTATACACATGTACACACTCACTGCTCTGAAAACACAACACAAACACACACACGTTATACACATGTACACACTCACTGCTCTGAAAACACAACACAAACACACACACACATTATACACATGTACACACTCACTGCTCTGAAAACACATCACAATGGGCTTCAAACAACACCAACACACACACACACATTATACACCCACACAGCACAGACAGCTCTGAAAACACAACACAAAGGGCTTCAAACAACACAAACACAGACGTTATACACATGTATACACATACATATACACATGAACACGCACATACACACACACACACACATATATATATATATATGCAAACCCACACACACACACACAGTTTCTCTGTTACCTGGTACAGGGCCAGGTACTGGCCGGCAGCACTGGGGTCGTACTGGCCGTAGCACTGGAGCGCAGTCAGGCAGGCTGTGGGCAGGACGTGTGTGAGCTGGTGCTGCAGACACAGGCTAACAGCCTGGGCTAGCGTCTCACTGGCCTGGGCAAACAGCTGCTGAGCCGCCTCCCGCTTCGCCTGGAGACACGACCACAAGCAGATCATTTACCCGCACAGACACAAACATCCCCAGATTAAAGACAGCATCCACCAAGAAGCATATGAAAAAAAGGTTACTATACCAGTTATACCCTAATTAGGCCACAGAGATACCTATAGCCACTGATGTAATCACCCTGATTAAAGACCAGAGATACCTATAGCCACTGATGTAATCACCCTGATTAAAGACCAGAGATACCTATAGCCACTGATATAATCACCCTGATTAAAGACCAGTGAGATATGTACATGGAATGAGAAAGTAAAAAGACGCTGATTAAAGTCAATACAGATGCTGAACACCCTGATGAAAACATCACATACACACATCCGTGTTAAAGAGCAGAGGTACCTGTAGCTAAGATTATAAACACTCTCATTAAAGCACAGAGGTGCTATGAGCTGATGTCATATGACGGACCTGCAGTCTGGCAGATGTGGGCGTGCTCTTCCTCTGGTCTGATCCTATGGGTTCATGATTCTCCTCTGGCCCCGCCCCCTTCTCTGTGAGTGCAGAGACACTCGGCTCCTCCCCATTTCCATCCTTTAAAAAAAAGACCATTTCGTATTCATATTTGATCACATTAAAAAATCATCATTATAAGAAATAAGACAGAAATAAAAAGAAGGAAAAAAAGAAAAGGAAAACCTTTTGTCAGAATTAATGAATTACTAAAACTGTAAATATTGTAAGAATATGATAAAACTATTATTGTTAATAATATCATTATTGTTATTTTGTTATTATTATTTTTTTGTCATTATTTTCTGTTCACTTTTGTTCAAATTGCATGCATGACACTGACTTCCCTTTCCAACCAAATATAGTTTAATGTATGTCAAATGTCTGTATAAATCAGTATTTATGTAAAAAGTCGTCCCCCGGAGTGAGGGGGTGTTGGAGGGACAACTCACGGCGGCAGACGTGGGGACCGGATCTGGGCTCTCCCATTGGCTGGAGTGTAACAGGGGATCCTTCCGCACCGCCAGCAGATGCAGACACCTTCCCAGCATGCACAGGGAGGCGGCTCTGTCCTCCGCGCAGTCTGCGCTGAGCCCGACGGCCGTCTGCAGCTGGGTCAGAACCGTCTGCCCCAGGGTCCGGCTGACAGTCTGCCACTCCTGCGGGGAGGAAGAGCACCCCGCGTCTGGCACTGGAGCACCGCAAGCTCTGTTTGGATACGCCGCCAAGCCCAGCGCAGCCAGAAACCCGCTCCCACTTCACAATCAGGTTCAGGAACCGGCATTAACTAATGCAGTAGTTCACATTACATTACATTATTGGCATTTGGCAGACGCTCTTATCCAGAGCGACGTACAACAAAGTGCATACCCATAACCGGGGATAAGTGCGCTGAAAGACCCTAGAGGGAAGTACAATTTCAATTGCTACCCGTGCAACAAAGATAAGGACCAGGCCCGGTTCACATTCGTTAATTATGGACAAATACATGAATTAAGCATGCTGTGTAACGCATTTGCTAATAACTAACGTATATGTTACATTAATATTTTTACATTAGAAAACCATTGGATGAACGTATAATTAGTTAACCATTAACAAATACATTAGACTTTTTAATTCCTATATGAATTCCAATTCATAGTATCTTATTAAAGAGTTACCAGA